>NC_081541.1:2144445-2161518 GCF_901000735.1 Corylus avellana
GTGTTAAAATTGCCGGCCCTAATGATGACATCCTGTCTATTCTTAACTACTTCAGGGTTGCAGATGGTAGTGAGCCTCATATTACTACCCTCTTTACCACGTTCATCTGCATTGGGTGTGTCGTAATTGGGAACGTGAATCTTATCACATCGATTATGACTATGTTTTTCCTTCCATGTTATGCTGGTATGAACTTATCTTGCTTCTTCCTGGATCTTCTAGACGCTCCCAACTGGCGTTCTCAGTGAAAATTTCACCATTGGAGCCTCTTTCTTCTTGGAGCATCACGAAGTATAGTGATAATGTTCTTAGTCTCATGGTCATTCACTATAGTTTCTCTAGCCCTTGCTAGTCCGATATATTATTATATGAGCATTAAAGGAAAGGTTGGGGACTGGGGTGATGGTTTCAAGAGTACATATTTCCAGCTAGCTCTCCGCAGTCTTCGATCACTAGGAGCAAGCCAAATGCACCCAAAAGCGGTATCCAAACGCCTTGGTATTCTGCAGGCCATAGGGTAAACTGCCAGAAAATGTACCTTGTCATCCAAAACTTGCTGACTTTGCAAACTGCTTGAAGAAAAACCGAGCATGGCTGAGCAACCGAGCATGCCGAGCATCCGAGGATTAGAAAAACCAAGGATCCAAAAATCCGAGAACCAGAAAAATAAAATAAAATAAAATAAAATAAAAAATTGAGCTTCGTTCTGCCTTACTATGGCTGAACTCTACACTCGGAAAATATAGCTAAACTAAGCGCTTTTTCAAGAGTCACTTTTTGGAAAAGTAGTTATTTATAACACTTTCCAACCCTTCGGCGAAATATAGCCAGACAGTTTCCCCAACCTATTTCGGTGAAATATCGCTAAGGCGCTTTCCCGAGGAAGAGTTTGGAAATATAGCTGAACAAAGCGCTTTCCAAACTTAACATTTACTCAAAGGTTCCACTTCGGAAATATAGCAAGAGAATTTCCCGAGCATAACTCGACGAAATATCACTAAGATGCTTTCCCAAGCAACCATTCGGAAATATAGACGGAGAATTTCCCGAGTGTAACTCGGCGAAATATCATTAAGGCACTTTCCCAAGCAACCATTCGAAAATATAGCCAGAGAATTTCCCGAGCGTAACTCGGCGAAATATCACTAAGGCGTTTTCCCTAGCAACCACTCGGAAATATAGCCGGAGAATTTTTCGAGCGTAACTCGGCGAAATATCACTAAGGCGCTTTCCCAAGCAACCATTCGGAAATATAGCAAGAGAATTTCCCGAGCTTAGCTCGGCGAAATATCACTAAGGTGCTTTCCGAACCTTTGACACTTAGTAAAAACATAGCTAAACAAAGCATTTTTTCCTAACACTGAGTATCATGCAAAACAATCACAAAAATTAAACTCTTAAGTTTAATTTTTAAAGATTGTAAAAAATAAAAGGGAACGAGCAAGACAATAAAAAGCAAAAACCTTTCTTACATCAAGCATCCTTACACATAAGATTCATGATGCCCAACTAAGGGATAAGTCAGCCATGGGAATCAAGGGGGTAACTGTTGGGTCATATTTTCCCAAACAGATACTCAGTAATGCTCCTATCACCAATATGTTAACAAGTCAACATTTATTTAACCACAACATAGACACGTGGCTTCATTCAACAAATTAACCAACTATGATAACACCAAGCAACATGTGTCATCACCACCATGAATCACTTTGCCCATATAATACATCATGGATCCTCGGTAATATATATCATCAAAAGCACCATATTAGCTTCCACTAAGGTGAACACGTGGACTCTCAGTTAATACCAGCTGCTACCAAACCCCTATAAAAGGGGACCTCCACGCTATTTTCAGAGGCTGGTTCTTCAATATCTGAATCTCTTTTTTACTCAAGCTCTTATTATTCAAACACATCACTGACTTAAGCATCAGAGAGCCTCCACGGCACCCAGCCCAGAGACCCTTTGACGCTCTTATTATTTTATAGGAGCTGAAGATCAGAGACACCACAAAGAACGAAGATCACACCATTTGGAGACTGTTGTACAGGAAAATCGTGCATCAACAATCATGTACCCTGTGTTTCAACACATTTTCTATCTGCAAGGTTTACATACTCAGCAACTTACCCAAATTTCAAAATATATTCACGACTTTTCTCAACTGCTTCTTTTCTTTGTCTTATAGTCTTTGTTTTTTTTATTAGAATTTAATTGGCTAATCTAGAGTGGTTCATATAATGACATTTCTCTAGATGTTATGTATATTCCACCTGATACAGAAAAGTCCATTCAAAGTTAATATTGTGATCATTTCTCAGCTATCATACATGTATCTTGTAATTGGGACAGGTTTTCTGTCTTTTCAGTGTCAAAAATGTGTTTTTGCAATTCATCAACTTAATTAAGGTTTGTTTAGTAACAATTTGGAAAACATTTTCAAATCATCCCCTCGCCTTGGGCCCTGAAAGACTATAGACGATCATGTACGTTGTTAACCCAGCAAAAATTTGAGTTGGGTTGAAAGGTATTTTGAGGTTTATACCTCTATTTGTGTCCCTTGAATTGGGGATTTAGAGATGGTCGAAGAGTCTCAAGATGGTCATGTCCCTTCTTCCCCCTTGCTGATCCGTAGTTTGTTCCGTTTATAGAACTTTGCTTACTTTAACCGCCTTCTTTGGCAATCACAATTCATTTAATGGGCCGACTCATTTATTTGACATATTTTTAACTGTTATAAAGTTGGCTTGGTTGCCTTTGTTTTTTATTTTTTTGTAATTTTTCCCTCTCCCCTCTTCCCCGCATTGAATAAAATAAAAAAAATAATAAAAATAAAAAAATAAAAAAGGGAGGGGGGGAATTAACTCATAGTTATTTTAGTTATTTATAAACATTTTTTTTTAAAAAAAAAAAAAACTAATTTGAACTTTGCTAGTATTTTTTTTTTTATATTAGCTTAGATTTATCTTATTTTAAAGTTGGAATGCTTTGAAATAATGGTAATGTGCCAATTTTAGAGTATACATTTTAGGTAAAGTAGTCGCTTCTCATCTCGTATTTTAAAGTAATCTCACGAGATCTCTCATGCTCTTTTCTATTTGGATAAGAGTTGGAAATCTACCTTTGTAACAACCCTTTTTCCTACTTCAATTAGAAGATTGTACTTTAACTAACATAAGTCTTTGCAAGCAGATTGTACCTTTTTTTCCCCTTTCTCTAATAAGCAGATCATTTTATGTTGATATCTAATGCTTTGGTTTAGAAACAATAAATTTAACTCATGTTGTATGCCCTCCAACGTTCCTGTATTGTACGTATTTGAATAGAAAAAAAGAAAGAAAAAAAAGGTGGAACTCCTCCGGTGAAAGAGCTACATGGCCTAAAAAAATTTCCTTACCAACACATGCCAACTGGTTCTAAAATGAGTCCCTTTGTGATCCAAAGTACTAATATCGCCTTTATATATACCAACTGGTTCTAAAATGAGTCCCTTTGTGATCCAAAGTACTAATATCGCCTATATATATATATATATATATATATATATATATATATATATATTTCAAGTTATGGAGAGCATAGCTACCCGTTTTTGAAAGTGTCAATTATGCTACATAGATTTTACAAATTTTTGTTTTTATTAATTACCTCCATTAACGTTCAATCAAAAATATTAACTAGTTATTTTGTTACGAGGAATGCTAAGTTTATTAACAAATTTTACAAAAAAATAAAATTTAAAATATAATGTGCCACAACATTTAACATTCACTTGCTCTAAAGTCAAATATGAATTTAATAACTTAGATTAAAGAAATCTCCTCACCAACAATGCATGTGCCATTTTTTCTTGTCATCAAGGTTTTGATATATTTTCGGTTTTCCAATTGATAATTCATTATATGACTCGGGACTCAAGAGTGTTGACCAGATGTATGCATTATTGATCAACCTTTAGATTGGGGGTAGAAAAAATCATACCGAAGATCACTAGGGCAGGTTTGATTACTGTTTCTGGTCTTGGGAATGGGGACCCCTACGACGACATAGACGTGGCGTGAATGGTGAGAAATACAGATAATAATTCTCTCTATTTCATTGATACTAATACTATTTATTTTATAATCAAGATATACCACATCTTTTAAAAAGTTTAAATACAGATAAAATTTTTACCATTTCCTTTTTTATAATCCTCAAGTTCCTAATAGATTATACAAGAAAAAATCACTTGATGTCTCTACAGTGACAAGATTAATAAGTTTTAGGAGTACAATATTATTTCAATCTAGATAGTTATTACATATTCCAAGTTTACATATAATTATTCTAATTCTGGGATAATCTTCAACTCATGGTTTAGACGTTTTGTAGGTATATTTGCCTTAATTTTTAGGGTAATTATATCATAAATCCTTGGGTCAACGTGCCAAAATTTTTTTGCCTTTAAGTTTTTTTTTTTTTTTTTTTTCAAAAATTTACTCACTGGGTCAATCGAAATGCCAATAAAATCCTTACTGTCAAATTTTTTTAACTTCCGTTAATGCCACGTCAGCATAATAATTTTTTTATCAATTTAATTTAAAAATTAAATATAAAAATAATAAAATTAAATTAAATTAAATTAAAAAACCAAAAAAACAAAAATTTGAGCCACCCCTGACCACCCCAAACCTTCACTTGCTTGCATTCTAATTTTGTTTGATTAATCACAAATCCTTAATTAAGCTCTTGAATTCTCCTAAAAAAGAGAATTACAAAATGTAGCACAGTTATAATCAGCTTCGATCATTTGGGGAAATAATCATCACTTCCATATTTCACAAATTACAAAATCAAACAAAATCATTTTATTCTTTGATTTTCAGTTTATAATTTTATTCTTTGATTTGGAGGGTCCAAGGTATGGTTTGATCCCCATTGTTGAATCAAAGAAAGTCAGTCTGACCTTTCAACAAACCCAACCTCACCATCTCAGAAGGCAAACCTCTAGATCAAGATCTTCATAGAGGGAGATAGGGAGAAACCCGGTAAAGAGAGAAAGTAAAAGAACAGAGAAATTCAACAATGGGGTTGTTCGTGCACATCATGGCAGGTAATGGATTCATTCTGATTGGCGCATGGGAAGCTCTCACCTCCTCAAATTCAATCCAGAATCTAGTCGGAAATTTGATTTCATCTTCACCTCTCACGTCTATTCACGCGCCACTGCCGGCTTCATCGTCGGGAACCAAGAAGAACCCATCTTCCTTATCTTTGACCTTCATCTCCATCTCTATCTTCTCCTGAGACTGTCAAATCCGTCGAAGCAAACTGAAACGGTTGGATTTTTTTCTCGAAATTCTTATTTTGCTTTGTGTGAGAGTGTGGTTTCTGTTTGGTTTTCGAGAAAATGTTGGAAATGAAAAGGACGTGTTTGGTTGCTGAGGAGACTGAGGCAATTGAAGTTTGAAGCAAAATGGAAAAAATTCGACTTCCATCATCTGAAATCGTGGGACAAGAGCTTAATTAAGGATTTGGGATTAATCAAACAAAATCAAAATGCAAGCCAGTGAAGGTTTGGGGTGGCCTTCATTTTTATTTTATTTTATTTTTTTAAATTTTTTAATTTTTAAATTAAATTAATAAAAAATTATTATGCTGACATGGCATTAATGGAAGTTAAAAAAATTTGACGGCAATGATTTTATTGGCATTTCCATTGATCCAGGGAGTAAATTTTCAAAAAAAAAAAATTAAGGACAAAAAAATTTTGGCGCGTTGACCCAAGGATTTATGATATAATTACCCTAATTTTTATGGGGGCCAGCAGAAGCAAATGGATTAAGAGGCATAATTAATTTATCTTTTTCACCTTCCAACATTTGAACTACATCTTTCATGGAGGAACGATTCAATGGGTTTCACTATTGGATGCACCAGAGTCCTATAATTACAAGTTTTTTTGCAATTTTAGTATCTTCATCACCCTCAACAAAGATTTGTATGTCTTCTTTTTGTTCCAAGATATTGTAGATTCATTCTGGAAAGCAGACTTGGCTAGTGTTCTCAACTGTAACCTCAACATTTTTCCTTCCTCCAACTATTTCAAGTAATAATATTTCAAAGCTATAAACATCTGCTTTAGAAGATACATTCCCATTTTTTTTGTATTTTGGCATACCGGCCCATAGCAACACAATTTATTGGCCATTGACATCTGCCCATAGTAAACTCTACCTTCATCCCTGTATATTGTATTAATCGGTTTTTTCTCAATTTAAAGAGAATCTCATTCTACATCGTTCTTGTCGTCAACATGCGATTAATAAGGCCAAGAGCCAAGAGCACAACTCTAGTCACAAACAAATTAAATATGATCACACCATACATGCGTGGTCCATGTGATTTAATTCTCATCGTCTAGAATATGCTTGAAGGGAAAATGATCTTCTCCATTTCAAACTATCTCAATTTTCTTCAGTTAGTGCATTTAGAATGGCAAAATTGTCCATATATTTTTTAGGTTAAAATTTTTGGACAACACTACCCTTCTAAATGCACTAACTAGAGGAAATTGATGAAATTTGAAATGGAGAGGATCATTTTCCCGCTTGAAGTGGGTGTATAAATAAATCAACCATTTAATAATGACTACGGCCTGTAGTGAATTAATCTTTATTTATGTTCACGATTGATTATAGTTTTTTTTTTAAGCTTTTCAACATATATATATAGTTTTAAATGTTTGAAATCTTTCAAATTGGTTTGATGGTATATATGGTATGTTCCAGTTTTTCATTTCTCTAAATATCTCAATATGAAGTATATCATTTTGTCGGGGGAGTGTTCTCCCCCTCCCCCTCCCCCCTCCCTTTCCCGACTCTTTTCCCCCTTTCCCCTTTTCTTTTTGCTTACTTTTCTTTTGTTATAGGCTCAAGTGCCACCGCGTCGGGTGTGCCGTACACAATTTCAGCTGTGTCTTTTTTTAAGGGTTAATAGGGCTCTTGGATCGGACTGTTCTAAGCTCGATCTACGTCCCTCCGTCAGACCCACTTCGACATGCGCCCCTCCATTGCATGCACCTGCCCCGCCCGCTTCCAATGGCACCTGTAGCTTTTGATTCTGGCAACCCCGCGACATATCGTGACTCACACGTGCCTGCACGTGGTTTTTTTGCGCTCTAACTAGAATCATCCGGCAGCCTTCCTCCGGTGGTATTTTGTGGGCTTTTGTACATTTTCTTTACTCTTTACTTTTCTTGTATTTTCCGTTTTCCCTTATTTTGTGGTCCTGGCCTGTTGGGTTGAGGATGTAAATAATTTCCTGACATGCGAGTCGAGAATGATGAGTTTCGGCAGGAGGATGTTGCTACCTATATATCGGATTGAGTCTGTTTGGAGTAGACATGTTGTTACAATTGAAACTTAGTCATGGGTTAGCGAATTTTGATGTCATACATAGGTTTTGAATGTCATATTATTATGTATGTATCTATGACTTGTAACCTTGTACCTTCGGCTATGATTTTCTCAGAACATTTGTTCTGTGATGTAAGAACTTTATGCTCGTGATCCTTCATCAATTAATGAGATTGGAATGATTTCCCCTACAAAAAAAAAAGTATATCATATTGTTAATTATTTATTATATTCTTTGCAATTTAAATTTGACATTTCATCTTGTGTCTCTCAAAGAATGATGTGGCTCTTAAATTACCATTGGACTTGTGATTAATCATTATTGAATTTTAATCAAATTATAATTTTAAAAGCCACCTCATTTTTAGAGTGACACAAGAGAGATTTATAGAATTACTCATGTTTAACTTGTCAATGCGAGTTAATGCCGTGTTTTCTTTTCTGTAATGAAAAAGTTTTTTTTTTTTTTTTTTTTTTTTTTAATTGGGTTGAAAGATATTTTTAAAATTCAACTTATTAAAATTGACATCTATTCTTAGAGTATGCGATTTTCACATACATTTTTAATAATATTAATTAAATATTTGAGATTCACTTGCTCCAAAGTCAAATATGAATTTAATAAACCCATATTTTGCCATTATTATTATTTTTTATATAAATTTAATAGATTAATTATTAGATTTGTGGGATCCAGCATTGACTTATATGGGGCTCACATAAATCCACAAATCTAAGAGTTGATCATAAGAGAATATGGGCCATATATATATATATATATATATATATATATATATATTAACCTCTAGCATTTATCTTTAATAAATTAGATTAAAAAAAATATTTTCAAAACATGTCCCATTTTTGTCCTTGTCATCAAGCTTTCTAGTTTCCAACTGATAATTCATCATGTGACGCATGAGTGTTGACCAGATGCATGCATTATTGATAATTTTATCAGACTTCAGATTGTATATTGGAGTAGAAAAAGCATACAGAAGACTAGGGCATCTTGGGCACTGGGCAGGTTTGATTACTGTTTCTGGTCTTGGGGACCTACGACGTCTATGTCACGTGGCGTGAATGGTGAGAAGTACAGATAATAATCCTCCTTATTTCACTTGAAATTAATACTATTGATTTTATAGTCAAGAGTGTATCTAACGATATATCACATCTTTTAAAAAATTTAAATAATGTAACATTATATATATTATTCATTTTATTAGTAATTGAGACAATCTTAGTCCCCCACGTAACAAAAAAACTAAAGTGAATTTAGCACCCGAACTTCTTTATAATTTAGTCATTTCATGTAAACAGTACAAGACTAACTTTTTGGAGTATTATATTAGTTATGAAATAATCCATAATAGAGATATTCATTAGGATTGACTAAATATTCATTGTTAAAGTATTTAATTAAATGATTAAATTTATCTCTTTTTATTAAATTAAAATTTTTAAATAAGTAGTCATTTAATATGTCTCACCCTTTGCATAGGGTGAAGTCTATTGACTAGAAAAATCAGCGTCAAATGGAATGCTACCAGAAAGCGACCTTTGACTAATGCAGATTCATAAAAGCAAGCAAGAGTTGTCTTATGAAGGCTTAAGAAAATTCTATTGTTGTTTTGATCTTGTAGAGACGTGCACTCTCTTTCTTCTTACAAAATTATTAATTTTTCACTATTTGCTCATTCCATGATTCCTTAATTTCGTTATAATTAATTAAAAATAAACTTTAACTACATAGAGTTAAAATCGACAACTTTCTTTAATTAGATCAATATAACCAAATAAAGGTCATTTGTGTTATACACAGATTTTTTTTTGCGCAAAATGTGTACTCAAACTCCATTTCACCATTGATTTTTTTTTTTGGTGAAATGGACTTCGTGAACAACTTCTTTGCATATAACATAATCTCTGATTTACTTACCCCCCCAAAAAAAAAAATCACATAATCTCTAATTTAAACGTGCATAATGCATCATGATAGATAACAAATTTATTATATTTTTTAAAATGGAAAAAGATCAAAATCACTCTTCCGCTTTGACTCATATCATTTGTTAGACCTGTCATGATGCATTATGCATGTTTGAATCCATATATGTAGTTTCTATTTTAAAGAATATATCATAAATAGATTCTGGCTTATAATTAAGATTATATTAACAAATAATATTCTAGCATTTCCCATAAATATATATTTTGCTACAAATCCATATGTGTGTTTTATAAAACATGCATGCTCCTTTTGCAAGAACCGTACGTTGGCCATCAAACATGCATGCCTACGGTGCGACTAAAAATAAATTCACTTTTAGTTTTAGATTATATGACAGCCCAAGGAATTCACAATTGAAATGGAAAAAAGAAAACTGAAAAAAAGAAGAAGAAGATTTACCAGGTACGTACATTTTTATAATCTCCAAATTACTCTTACATTGATACAAGAAAAAACTTGAAGTCGCTGCATTGACTCCAAGTCCACAAGATTAATAACTTCTAATTAAGAGGTACAAGATTATTGCAACCCAGATAGTTATCACATACGCCAAGTTTACATACAATTATTCTAATTCTGGGATGACCTCCAACTCATGGTGTAGACGTTTTGTAGGTATATTTGCATTAATTTTTAGTGGGCCTGCAGAAGCAAAGGGATTGGGAGGCATAGTTAATTTATCTCCTTCTCCTTCCAACATTTGAACTACATCTTTCATGGAAAGACGATCTGCTGGGTGCCATTGGATGCACCAGAGTCCTACAATTGCTAGTTTCTTTGCAATTTTAGCATCTCTATCATCCTCAACAAAGATTCGTATGTCTTCTTTTTCTTCTAAGAGATTATAGATCCATTCTGAAAAGTAGACTTGGCTGGAATTATCAATTATAACATCAACATTTTTCCTCCCTCCAACTATTTCAAGTAACAATATTCCAAAACTATAAACATCTGCTTTAGAAGACACATTTCCAAAATTTCTAGAGAATACTTCGGGTGCAATGTAACCCACAGTCCCCCTTGTTGTGGTCATGGACACTGCACTTTGCTCCTTTGAACACAACTTGGCAAGTCCAAAATCAGATATTTTTGGATTGAAGTTCTGGTCTAGCAAAACATTGTGAGGTTTGATATCAAAATGGAGGATTCGTTGGTCGCATCCTTGGTGAAGATATTCAATTCCTTTCGCTATACCAAGAGCAATATCTTGCAGCTTATCCCAATTAAGGATAGAGTTCTTAGCGGCCGATGAAGATATGAGCTTTTCTAGTGAATCATTTGGTAAGAACTCATAAACTAAAGCTCGTCTAAATCCATCAGCGCAAAAGCCAACTAAGCGAACCACGTTAATGCGATGGATCCTACCCATTATACCTACTTCATTTATGAATTCTTCTCCATTTCCTTTGGAAGTGTTGAGGATCTTCACTGCAACATAAATTTCATTGGAAAACTTTCCTTTGAATACTATTCCATATGATCCTTCGCCCAACTTCTTAGTAAATTGATTTGTAATCCTTTTAATATCGGCATACGAGTATCTCGTGGGTCTGAAATTTCTGTAATCCTCCAAAAACTTTTCAATATTTGCTTGATGTTTTTTTTCTACTTTGTCGTATGTATAAAAACGGTAAAGAGCACAAAGAGCTAGTAGTAATAGAAATGAACCCATGATGACACCTGCATAATAAACATTCATGAATGAATAACTTCCATCTTCACAGTAAGAAGAATTTCAATTACCCAATAGACAACTCACCAGTAATCGCCGACTTTGATAATGCACCTATAAAAAATTTAACACTATCAGCTTCTCATTGTTCATTTTAAAAAAATAATAATAATTGCTCGACTAAAATTTTCTTACTAATAGCTAAAGTTTTATTGAAGTCAGACCTTGAGTCCAAGTTGTAGGCTTTTAAGAGGACTCAATATATAGTATATTGTGATTTTTCCTGCTAAGTCCAAGTTGTAGGCTTTCTAAGAGGACTAGACTTGCCGTGCAGTGATTTTTCCTGAGTTAACATGTGTATACTAATCTTAGTAAGCAAATTGTGTGTTGGTCTTGAATTTCAAACAAAACATGCAAGAACTGTTGATAATGAGAGACAAAGAGACAGACAGAGAGGGCCATTGGTGGGGGACAGATAATGAACAAAGTCGGATATGAAACTGAGAAGAAGGCTGCTCTTGCCAACTCCAGAATCACCAATCAACTGTATCTTGAATGAATAATCATAACTTTTTTTTTTAATGAATAAGCTTTCATTGACATATAAAACAAATACACTCAATTAAGCAGCATATATACAGCTGAGCAATAAAGATACAGCAACCAGTAGCAAAACCCCTTACTACTACTGCACAAGACCCCAAAAAACTACAAGCAGCCGAAGCCAACACAGCAAATACACCAGAAAACAATTTCTACACTACTCAGTTACAGTAAATTCTGCAGAAAAACCACGCTTAACTTAAAACAACTCAAACCAAAAAACTCAACTCTAAACATTAATTCTGCAGAAAACAACTCAACTCTCAACTCTCAAAGGTGGAAATTCATTGGGTAGAAGACAAAATACCTTTATTAATTTTGGGGCCGCACTCAGTTTCTGATTTATTGTTCTTCAATCTACATCTCTTGCCTTTCACTTCACAGCCTCTGCACGCTGGAGTGGACCAATTCAATTGAAGAAATTTATCATGATTCCAGATGGTATAATATGGAATCGATCGAAGAGTATACCTCTTTGTACAAGATATGAGGGCCGTTGTGATGTCACTATACTTATAGAAGGCATAAACTTGGTGGGTAGGGCCACTAAGACAAGAGATGGCATTGTCATCATGGTTACGATCATTTCTTCCTCTTGAGGAACAATTGAATATTGCATAGTCATGAAGGTGATAAGGAAAATCTACTTTGAATTGGAAAGGCGAGGAAGATAAATCGTGCCCTTGAAGCTGCCTTGCGTAGCAATCATCTGGATCATATAAGTGAATTACTTGAGATTTGTAGTCAATCTTATTGACAAAAAACTTCACTGAAATAGGCAGCTCGAGCGGCGTATGTTTTCTATCAATGCAAGAGAGAGTAAACCCAGGATACCCACAGTGCTCTGGCTGGCTGCTAAGCCGAAAAGGAAATCGAATGGTTGGGCCATGGTCTCCGCACCGTAATTGATCATCGCACCCACTTTGGCCTTTTCCAAGGTCTATGATGAAAGCCACAAACAAGAACAAGTATGAGAGAATCGTTTGGAAGCAAATATTCATCTCTGCACTCTTGGAAGGATTCTCAGCCTCTTAAATATCTTTTCTGTATTTTGTTCAAGTGAGTGGTAAATCTGGTGTGAACTTCTGATGGATATGGGCTGTTGGTGTGTGGTGAATCTAGCTAGTGATGATACACTTACATATAAATTGGGTGTTATATGTCAATAGTTTCCTTCCATCAACATCATAAGGGGCAATTCCTTTAAGAAAAGCCTCTTCATTTTGAATTATAATTATCAAATATTTCAAGACATGACGTAAGCGCTTACGCCTAAATTACATTATATACTTTCTCTACAGCCGTGGAAGCTATACCCACTCTCTCTCTCTCTCTCTCTCCATGTCAAGAGGAATTCTCTTCCCTGCTGGACTCACCGTCCTAACTATTGTTGTCCTAGTCCATCAAATTTGCAGTGCTGAGGACTGTCCTCCTTCAACCTGCGGCAATATCCGTAACATAAGCTATCCGTTTCGGTTAGAAGGCGATCCAGAAAACTGCGGCGATCCAAGATATGCTCTTTCATGCGAGAACAACCAGACAGTGTTGAACTTATATGATGGAAAATACTACGTACGGGAAATCAATTACAACAACTACACAATCCGAGTTGTAGACCCAGGTATTCTAACCGATAACGACTCCTTCATTGCCCGTTATCCTCTAGGCTACGATAATTTCAGTTCAGGGGATCCATATCATGTATCTTATCAAAACATACCAGGCTCTGTGGTTTTCTTGAAGTGCGAAAAGCCAGTGAAATCTCCTTGGTATTTCGACATTAGTTGCCTTAAGAATGGAGTGTATTCTTCCGACTCTTCTTTATCCCATTCCAAGAAGTACACATATTTTCTATTAACCAGCTATACAGGGGTTGTGGAGGACTTCTGCCAAGTAGCGCAAGTTTCTGTGTCACCGTGGCCGTGGGCAGCAAATTATTACTTAAGGAATAATATTTCTTGTACAGCCGTCCGCAATAAATTGCTATTTGGTTTTGAACTTTTCTAGTACCAAGTTTACTGTGAAAGGTGCGGAAGAAATATTGACGATTGCAACCTCGATGAGGCGAACGATAAAGTTAGGTGCTATCCAAATTGTAAGTAAAAGATTAATGCATTCGAGAAAAAGACATAACGTGCACTTGCAATATCTAATTAAATATCTTACATGCATGTTCACCATTATTTTGCTTTTGCCTATTTCTTTCTTTTATAGTTTAGACTTACAAATGACTTTCTTTTTCATTCTAAGTTTCCAAACTCTGATTTTATTTCTTTTCTTTTCTTTGTAGGGCGCCCGAGATTCTATATTAAACTATTTTGGAAATGTGGCAAAGGTGAGGTTTCTATCTCAAAAAGTTGTTTGAAGAATAATATAGATCGGAATGACATCGAATAGGATGGGTTGTAGCTGATGGCTGATGAATGATGATGACACAATGGCTGGTCTCAAACTTACATGTTTTGTTTCAGATCTCAGAAACAGTGAGCCAAGGGAAAATTATATACACAACCCTATAAATAGTCAAGTAAAGCACATTGAGAAGGCATAAAATTGAACTCAACCAAATATATATATAGCCCAACATGTGAAGTCGTCTAGAGGTTTATAGAGTTGTTTGTATTCCTTAAGCATGGCCCAGGGGAAAGTTGTATATGCAGGGGCCAGGGCCATACAATTTTATAATTATTTAAGTCATATTTTCTATTAATTAATAAGTTTATCTTTTTTATACGTAGTTCTTGCAGCTGTTATCAAACTACTAGTGCTGAGGAAAATAAGTAAGAACCTATCTCTAGCTATCTCTGTTGATTTATTTATTTATTTTCACTTTTTTAGGAAGGCAATTAGGTCTAATTAGTTCCAACTAAAAAACTTCCGAACATTGATGTTATTCTTTTCTTTGTGAAAGCAGGACAAAAATTTGGCATTCCTTATGTTGGCTATTATATCGACTCAGGTGAGGTGTCTCAAAAAATTGTTTAAAGAATAAGACAGAATATATATATATATAGCACAATAAAGAACAATTAATTGGATTAGTTATGGCTGATGATGGCAATGGTTGATCTCAAACTTTTAGGTTTTGTTTAGATATCATAAATGAAAAGAAAAATATAAATTCTTACGCAATTAGCTTCCTCTCTTTATTAGAAGTTTTCCTTCCCTTACCCCTTTTTTTTCCGTCGTCATAAGAGCTAGATGGTTATCTAAATTTTTATGCAATATAATTAATCAAAACTCATTTGATCTAATTTAACTAACTATTTTTCAAGACCTTTGTCCAACTATTTATCTCAATTTATTCTCTCCACTATATTAAAATAATCATTTTTTAATTTTTTTTTATTCTTTTTGATTAAAAAAACTATCTCCACCAAAAACACCAAATGAAAAACCTGTCCCCCAGCAGCTAACTAAAAAAACTAGCAACTACTACCATCAAATCTCTTGCAACAACATTTTGGAGCATTTTGGAGAAAAGAAAAAACCCCAAACACTCTTACTTACTGGCAACAGCTAAACAAAATTAACACAAAAAATTATAGCAGCTAGCAACAAAATCTATCATGTCAACCACAGGTAACTCCTCCCCTGCCTCCCTTTCGCTCGCCACAGCTTCAACCATAGTTAACAGGGAAAATGACTTTGGAGTGCTCTAACAAAGAGTTTGCATGTATCTATGCATCTCTCCGCAAATCCTTCTTCTTTTTTTATTTTATTTTTTTTATGAGCTAACTGAAACCTCGTTTTCCAGCCTTAATTGGCAAATTATTCGCCTCATCGATCTACATGACTACGTACATGTTACCTCAATCCAGCACGTTGAGAAACCATAGAATATTAGGGTGGTTGCTTCTGGGGCTACTTCCCTTGAGCTCAGCCCAGTTTCAAGGCCAGCAATATAAAAGTATAGAGGTTTATAAAGCTGCTAATCATATTTCTTCTTAAAACATGATCGAAGGAGAAAATTGTTTACCCAATTTTATTTGGTCTTCCACTTTTTCAATTATTCAAGTAACTTCCTGATTAATTAATTAATTTACATATTTTTATATTTCTTTCTGACATTTTCTACACCGGCCTACCGTCGAACATGCTCTACGTCAGTGGTCAGAACCCCATCCCTCTCTCTCTCTCTCTCTCAATCTTCTTTAAATTTTGAAAAAAATTCACAGACTCTCTTCATACTATCACTCAATTGACAATGTCTCAACAAACTTTCAATTGGAATATCCCTCTTAAATTACAAAAAGATTAACAATATTGTCCACCCAAGGCCACTAAAAAGACAAAAATGACCATAATTTTTTTTTTCTTTTTCTAGTAAGACAAAAATGCGAGTAATGGTAAAAATCCTTCTAGTGCCTTTTTTTGTCACTCCAAAAAAATGATATGGTTTTTGAAATTATCATTGGATTTGTGATTGATGACTATTGAATTTTAATTAAATGGTGATTTTAAAAGTCAACTCATTTCTGGAGTGACACATTAGAAATATAAAAGAGACTTCTAACACTACTCCAAAAATACTCTTAACAAATTTGAAAAAAAAAAAAAAAAAAAAAATCTTTAAGGAAAAAGGATTTTCCTTTTTTTAAAATTTCCAACCTTTATAAAAAATAGTTTTATTTTTTTTTATTTCTTTTTTATTTTAAGGGTACGTGTATTGCCAGGGGAGAGACATTGACAAATTTTCTTTACTTTTTTTTTTTTTTTTTGGGGGGGGGTGGTGGGGGGAAGGAGGGAACATTGTTTCAATTGAGAATTTGGGAGGTCATTGTCAATTGGATAATAGTTTGAGGGGATATATTGACTTCCCCCTTAATTATTTTTCCTTTTCAGTAGATAATTTGATATTATGAAGCATAAAAAATGATTTAAAATACAGATAGGATAAAAATGTTAATAAACTTTACATAAAAATTATAATAAATATTGTGCTTAACCTCAATGCATATCGCCCAGTCTAAATGCATTTCGCCCGGTCTACCATGCATTGAGCTTATATAATGTCCTCATTTCGTGATTCAGGATGACACAAATATACATTGATAAAAGTTTTTAAAAACATTTAGGAAAAAATTCACTTTACCCTATGAAGTTTGAGGTGTTTTTTAATTTGATCCCCAATGTTTAAAAATTTTCAATGTACCCCTTTATTGTTTCAAAAATTTGCAATAGAGACACTCTGTTACTAATTTTCACCTAAGTAGATGGAAATTATCTCACATGCATCTCACGTGGAAACAATATGCATTCTCTTCCAATTTTGCTCCTCAATAAAGCTAGTGAAATGACCTAAATTGCAAAAT
This sequence comes from Corylus avellana, assembly GCF_901000735.1. Lineage (NCBI taxonomy): Eukaryota > Viridiplantae > Streptophyta > Magnoliopsida > Fagales > Betulaceae > Corylus > Corylus avellana. The sequence goes on from NC_081541.1 coordinate 2,161,453, forward strand.
GTGTTGGGTTTTAATGAGAGGCAATTAGGTCATTTTACTAACTTTACTGAGGGGCAAAATTGAAAG
>NC_081541.1:2163020-2181255 GCF_901000735.1 Corylus avellana
ATGTTTATAGTTTTGGAATGCTACTGATGGAAATGGCTGCTAGAAGAAAGAACATAAATGCATTTGTAGAACATTCAAGCCAAATATACTTCCCTACTTGGGCTTATGACCAATTGAATGATGGAAACGACATAGAAATGGAAGATGCCACAGAGGAGGAAAAGAAAATCGGCTAGAAGATGATCATTGTTGCATTATGGTGTATACAAATGAAGCCTAGTGATCGCCCTTCAATGAACGAAGTCGTACAAATGCTTGAAGGAGAAGTTGAGCACTTACAAATGCCTTCCAAACCTTCTCTATCATCACTAGATTCAAATATTGTACCAAGTGGTGAAGAGAATTCAAATGAATCTAGCCAATCAAGTCAATCATTTCAATTTTAATTGCAAATTTATTTAAATGTGAGTCTTTTGATTTATTGCATCCCTATAAAAGCAGGCAATTAGATGTCTCATGTTTATTTGATAGCGCAAAGATGCTTAATATTTATGCATAACAAAAAGGTATTTGTTTTGTTTAAGAGAACTCTCCTTAATACATAGATTCTTCATGTTGGAGTCTATTTCTCATACTTGACCAATGAATTGAGTTTTAAGTTTGAGGAGATTGATATGTTGCTATTCATCATTCTCTACTAGTAATCCTCCGTTTTGTGAATTTGCCTCCTTCTCATTTGGAAAAATTTGAGCAGCTATTTATTTTGAAGGCTTTGGAAGCATAGATAGCATTGGGTTTGATGTGTGTGCTAGCCTGCTAGGTGTACGTTGATTGATATGCATACGGCATGATATAAATTTTAGCAAATAATAAGATGTTTGAGAAAACACCAGAAAAGAATGTGGTTACTTGAAATTCATTGATAATTTAGTTGATGCAATTGGGGGTACCCAAGATAGGCAATAGATTTGTAATTTGATTTATATGATTTGTAGTATGCAAGGGCCATAGTACTGCTTTACTCTAAGCGGTGTTTTGTCGGCTTGCGTGTAGTTGGAATTAGACAACAATTGCATTTTTAGAGCATTTCCAAGAAAGTAGCAAAATCCTCATAATAGTCAAATTTAACTATTTTAAATTATCTTTAGAACCGAATCTGATTGTTTGATAACCGTTTTTTTAAAACAGTTTTCAGCTTGAAAAAAAATAAATAAATAAAACTTTTCTCAAAATTATTAACAAATAAATCAAAACACAAAAAATATGTTTTAATAGACTCCATGAAAAAACATTTCTCACATTTATATTGCACCAAAACACTTTTTAAAATTAAAATCAAAACAATACTATTCAAATATATTATCAAACATAACCACCGATGTAATTGCTATACTCATTGCTTTTTATTTTTTGAGCAAATGTTCGAGTAATGCTACAAGTTCTTTTTATGTTCCTCTTAAGTCCCTTCAAGAATAACGTGGCTATTAAAATCATCATTGGACTTGTAATTAATCATTATTGGATTTTAATCAAATGATGATTTTAATAACCACATCATTCTTAGAGAAATTTAAGAGGGACACAAGAAAGACTTTTAGAATTACTTCAAATCTTCACCTCTTGGTAGGGTGGTGGCCGGATCCCGAATTAGTGGCATTCCCTCACAAGTCACAAATGACTCTTTTATTCCAACCAAAAGCCCCAACTTTCTGCATAAAATAGTGTTTGGACCCTGATGTTTCGGATAAGAAGGAGTTGGTCAACCGATATATTTCAATGGCTATGAGCCTATGAATTAGGATCTAATTGCATGCGGAACAAAGTAACATTTATTCATGTTTACAAGATCTTGGAATTATTGTTATTACTATGAAAAGGTTAATAATGATGCATGACCAAAATTTTGGACTACATGACACCAACATTTGCTAGTGATCTCGAAACACCATTTTTTTTTTTTTTTTGTCTCTAGCTCTGTTTGTAAATGTGTTTTCAAGGATTTTTTTATTTTATTTTTTGTTTAAAAAATGTTTTAATGTGACATAAAGTTGAAAACCGTTTTTAACTTTTTTGGTACCTAAGTTTGATTTTGTCTTTTCCTAATAAGTTGGGTACTAGATTTGTCATGTTTTAAAACTCAGGAGAAAAAAAATAAAAAAGTGAAAACTCAGGTACCAAAAAAGTTATTAACCCATATTTTTATGAGTATTTTTTGTTTTTCCCTCATTATTATTTTTTATTTTTTTATATTTTTTCTGCAAACCTAAAATTAATTAAAAAATAAATAAAAGTTTTGAATGAATGATTGGTGGGCTTGGCATGTTGAGTCCATCTGGTTAGTGATTCAGCCTGCTCCTTTAAGCCTGACATATGGGGCTTTGACTGCATGAGATTGTGTTAAGTTCATTTTCTTGAACGTAGCCCATTGAGATCGAGGCTGGGATTTACTGAGTGCTAGGGGAACCCAAAATTTTCTTATATTTAAAAGGGTTAAACACCTCATACTTTTTTGGGGTTTGTTAACTTTATTTTTTTTTCATTGGGGTTTCATTTTTATCAGAGGAGGTCTATGTGATTTTGATAATAGACTAAGTTAGTTCTCCGTTAGTTGACCGTTAGTTGACTTAATGGAATTCCACGTGGACCAATCAAATGTTGACACGTAGCACCTATTTAATTTTTTTTTAAAAATTAAAAAAAAAGTATTTTCGAAAAAAAAATAAAAGAAAAGAAAAGAAAAACAATTGGGGGTGGCCCCCCTTGGAGCCGAGCCACCCCCAATTGTTTTTCTTTTTTTTTTTTTTTTTTTTTCGAAAATACATTTTTTTTAATTTTTTTTTAAAAATTAAATAGATGCCACGTGTCAACATTTGATTGGTTCACGTGAAATTTCGTTAAGTTAACTAACGGTCAACTAATAGATGACTAACTTGGTTTATTATCAAAACCACAAAGACCTCCTGTGATAAAAATGAAACTAAAAAAAAAAAAAAATAGAGTTGACAAATCACGTGGACTAATTTAATATTTAACCCTATTTAAAATGAATACATAACATAACACATAACAATCATTGCAGCTGCGAGAGCCAGAGCCTGCCCAGGCCTGATGATAATGCCTGTCTGAGTTCAGGCCCAAGAAGACGCTAAATCCCAAGCCTGAATGTTTTATCTTTTTATTTTTTTATTTTTTTGGTCTTGTTTGAACGTTGAACAGAAATTAATCTTCATGCACTTGGTAGTTGGCATGTTAGATTGACATTTGATTATCTGCAGACAGAACTGGCAATAACTCTTTTTGTTGGCTAATTAATTCTAGTTGACCCAAGAAAAGGTTCTTGACGACTACCAACAATAATGTTGGTTGAGATAATGTAAGCCAAAAGGAAAACTCCTAACCTCCGAGGTCATGGGCCATGGCTGTGTTTTTTAAATCAATTTCATTCTCTCTCCTTTTTTTGTTTTTTCATTTTTAAAACAAAAACTTTAACAAATAACTTGAAATTTAAAACACTTGAAACTGTTTTTTTTTTTTTTTTCAAACAAAAATACATAAAACACCACGATTCCTTTCTAGATTTTATAATAAATTAGGAATAACATAAATTAGAAGAATACTTTGCAAAATGATCTTTAACAGCAGGGAGTCAAAATCAACAAATTTCTTTAAATCAATAACCAAATAAAAAGGCCATTTGTGTTTAATTTGTTTAGTTTTAGTGTTGTCAAATTCAATGTGGACACATATGAAGACGTACTCTCCTCTGCCCCATCCCGCACCCAAAAGTTTGCTGCCCAATGTCCTGATCATAACCTGAAAATAAAATACGAAAGGGTGAGCGAAAAAGTTCAATAAGTAAAACCTCCAACCAAAAAATGGTTGAGTTAATTAAATTCATTTTCCTTTAAAAACTTTTCTTGAAAACATTTAACTCATCATAAAGGAAAATTCTTAAAACATTAATTTCCTTGTAAACTAAACTTAAGAAAATCTAATTATTCTTCTAATTATTAATTATTCTTAATTAATTAATAATACTCAGCTGACAATACACGGAAACTATTAAATGTGTTGAAGCATGCACGCGTGCCCCTTTTGAGGTAGAAAAATGATTTAAAACTTGTCATTTCATTGACACTATGAGAGAATTTAGTCTTATATACTGGTGCGTACCTAATCATTATTATAAATTAAACAAATAGAAAGAAAAGTATAAACCCCAGAACGTACGCGGCACGTAGTCAAATTATCGAGACAAAACCAAGAGCATTGTTCTATAATTCTGGATATATTTCAACATACTTAATTAATAAAACTCGTCTGACAATACACGGAAACTATTAAATGTGTTGAAGCATGCACGCGTGCTCCCTTTGCAATGTCAGCAAGGTTTACAAGTTCTATTCAGCAATTTTATTTTATTTTTTTCTAATTTATTCAGCAACTTAGTTAATGCGTCTACAATCAGGTTTAGACTTTCAGAGTAGATATAGAGGTAGAAAAATGATTTAAAACTTGTCATTTCATTGACACTATGAGAGAATTTAGTCTTATATACTGGTACGTACCTAATCATTATTATAAATTAAACAAATAGAAAGAAAAGTGTAAACCCCAGAACGCACGCGGTATACATAGTCAAATAATAATTGTCATGACAAAACCAAGAGCATTGTCTATTTCTATTAAAAAATTCAAACAACCTCAGGCGGCCACTGACTAATAATTATTTATACATTCGCATGGGAAGTTCTTACATTATTTTACAAAGTCTGGACGACTTGTCGATTAGTACTTGATGGTATTATAGGGCAGGAAGTTTCTATAGAAAACATAAGGCCATATTGGCAGCACATGGGGTGGGGAGGACCATGATGAAAATGGACGGAGGGCCCTGATGGGTCAACGTCAACTAAATCGTTTGATTATATATCTTATCATATCTCTAATATTAATACATATAATTGGCAGAAGTTGGTGTATCACGGCGGAGGTGGGGTTGTTTGATGCATCATAATAGACGGAACGCACTCAAAGCCGCGTATGACGTACGGCCTCGGAAGAATTATTGTTCAAATAAAGCAAAGGGACATATTCCGGGAATACTGGGGATCTTTGTGTACTGATTGCAACCTTCTTTTTTTCTTTTTTCTTTTTTTTTTTGAAATATGATGGCAACCTTCTTTATTCAAACTTAAGAAACATTTTTGCTCTAACAGTTGCGACGTTTACTTGTTTATTGAGCAAAAGGGAAAAACAGAAGAAATATATATATATATATATATATATATATATATATATATATATGAAAAAACTTGTGAAATTAATTTACATGTATCTCAAAGTTTATGTTCATGATTCAGCAACATGAATGGTGTGAGAAGTCTTACTTGTTCGTTGATCAAAGAAAAGGTTCTCAAGGACTACCACCAATAATGATGCTTGAGATAATGTAAGCCCAAAGGAAAATTTTAACCTAAGAGGTCATGTGCTTCGTTTGTTAAATTATTTTATTTCTTCCTTCTGTTTTTTGTTTTTTAACAAAAATATATATTAACCAATAATTAAACACAAAACACGCAAAATTATTTTCATATTTACATTATGTCAAAATATTTTTTCAAACAAAAAACATAAAACCCCATGATTCCTTTCTAGATTTTATAATTAATTAGAAATAACATAAACTATAAATGCTTTGCAAAATAATATTCTTTAACTACATAGAGTCAAAATCGACAACTTTCTTTAAATCAATATCCAAATAAAGGCCATTTTTGTTATTTACACGTTTTTTTTTTGCAAAAATATATTTGATATATAATATATTCAAGACATATGTCTATTTGATAAAATTGAAAATCCATACTTCCTTTTGATAACGTATTTTTTTTTTTTTGAATTGGGATTCATTAAAAGACTAAAACTCAGCTTTCAGATATTACAATGGCGAGCACACTCTGGGGAAACCCATCCCGCCATTCTCGCATAGCCTCACATCCGAGAGCCAATTTAGCCAATTGATGGGCAGCACCATTGGCAGATCTACGAACATGCTGAATACCCCACCCGTTCCAATTTTGCAGCATCTCCTTTGCATCGTTCACTACTTGTCCGTAATTAGCCCAACATCCATCTTCCTTGTGCAGCATTTGAACCACCTCCAGCGAGTCCCCTTCAAACAGAACATGCCGTAGCTCCATCCTTTGAGCCAGCTTCACTGCCTCCCAGGCTGCAAGGGCTTCGGCCATGGTTGGGTCCTGTACATACTCTTTGTGTGTGCAAAACATGGCAACAGCTCCACCTCCGTGATCGCGAACCACTACACCCACACCCATTTTGTTCTTGCGCTTGTCAACTGAGGCATCCCAATTAACTTTCACATAACCCTGGGGCGGTTTGATCCATGTAGCTGTAGGAGCTGGCCCCGAACCCACCTCCCTCCTTGGTCTTCGTTTGTTGAAGGTACACCAATTTTCAACTTGGTCCCTGCCCCAACAGACAATAGTATTTGGTTCCGTCAGTTCTCCTCCAAACACCACCATATTACGCCTTAGCCAAATTTGTCGAGCCACTGTCGCCCTAAGTTGTAGCTGATCCGCATCCAGTCTCTCTAACAAGTGGGCCATGATATCAATGAATTCAGCTTCAATACTTGCACATTTGCTGAGTTTGGGATAGCATTTTGTCCATACATCTGTGGCAGAAGGGCAGCTCCAGAGTATATGGCCGATAGTTTCAGGTTTCAAGCCACAAATCGGGCAGAGAGGGTCTTGTGTTATTTTCCTCTTGTGCAGCATCTCCTTTGTGGGCAATATATTATTACATGCTTGCCACATAAATGTTTTGACCACACTGGCTCCCCGTATCTTCCATATCCCTTTCCACACCCTTTTGAGCATGTTAGCTTCCGAACAGCTTCCTTCATCCCTTAGCCCAATTTCTTTAGCTAAGTGATAAGCACTTCGGACCGTAAAAACTCCATTCTTCCCCCCTGCCCATGCCAATCGGTCACTTCTGTTGGGACATACCACCATTCCACATATCTCCTTTGCTTCTTCTTCATTGAACACATGATGAACCAATTCCGTATCCCACCAGTTTGTATCCCGATTTAGGAGGGCACTCACCGTAGCCTCTCTAGGCAGAATGTGGATTGGAGATTGGACCTTGTGTAACCCTTTGTTTGGAAGCCACCTATCTTCCCAAATTCGGATTGATTCTCCGTTACCAACTCTCCATAGCGTGCCTTCGTTAAGTAAGCCTTTTGCATTCCATATGCTTCTCCATGCGTATGATGGTTTTCGTCCCAGATTTGCTTCCAAATAATTCCCGTGGGGGTAGTATTTTTCCCGGAATATTGTAGCTACTAAGGTGTGCGGGTTGGTCAAAATCCGCCACCCTTGTTTGGCAAGGAGCGCTAGATTAAACATTTCAATGTCACGAAACCCCATCCCGCCACTCTCTTTTGCCATGCCCATCTTATGCCAACTCATCCACGCAATCCGCGAATCATTCTCTTTATGCCCCCACCAAAATTTAGCCATCATGGAGTTAATGTCTTTACAAAGCGTCTTTGGCAATTGAAACACGCTCATTGTATAAGTTGGGATCGATTGTACCACAGCCTTCAAAAGTACTTCCTTCCCTGCTTGGGAAAGGAACTTCTCCTTCCAACCATTCATGCGGTCCCATATTTTCCCTGTAATACTCGTGAAGGCACTCACTTTTGATCTCCCAATTAATGCCGGTAAGCCCAAATATTTCTCATACTTGGTCGTGGAGGTCACCCCTGCTGCTTGAAGGATTACTTCTTTGGCTTCCATCTTAGTATTCTTGCTAAAGAAAATAGAAGTCTTACTGCGGTTCAATTGTTGGCCTGATGCTTTTTCGTATACCTCCAACACCTCTTGGATACGAACCCACTCCAAAAAGCTAGCCCTGCAAAAGAGTAAACTATCATCTGCAAACAACAAATGGTTTATCTTTGTTCCTCCACGGGCAATTGGGAGTCCTGAAATCCGACCCTCCCGTTCCGCCTTATTCAACATGGTGCTAAGTCCCTCCGCACATAAAATAAAGAGATACGGAGATAGTGGGTCCCCTTGTCGTATGCCCCTAGTTGGCACAATCTTCCCATATGGTTGCCCATTAATGAGAATAGAGTATGTGACTGTGCGAACACACGTCATCACCTTTGCTACCCACTCTTCTGCAAACCCCAATCCTACCATAACAGCCTCCAAGAATGCCCATTCAACCCGGTCATAGGCTTTACTCATGTCTAACTTCAGTGCCATATAGCCTTTCCTTCCTGTTAACCTAGCATCCATCGTGTGAAGTGCTTCAAATGCCACCAAAATATTGTCTGTTATAAGTCGACCTGGGATAAATGCACTTTGATTGGGGGAAATAATTTGGGGCAAAACCTTCTTCATCCTATTTGCTAAGGCTTTAGCAATCAATTTATAAATAACATTACATAAACTGATTGGCCTGTACTCAGTAATACGTGTGGGAGCTTTGATCTTTGGAATTAAAGTGATAAAGGTCTCATTGATAGTTGTTTCAAAAATTCCATTATTCAAAAAATCGAGCACCGCCATACATACCTCCTTATTAATCATACCCCATGCATGTTGATAGAATACTGCTGACATACCATCAGGCCCGGGAGATTTTAAAGGATGCATTTGTTGCAAGGCACTTTCCACTTCACTCTGAGTAAACGGCCTAAGCAGGTGAATGTTCATCTCCTCCGTGACTCTCCTCTCCATCCCATCCAGGCATTTGCCCACCTCCTGTACCGTCCCCGTGGTGAAGAGCTGCTGGTAATACTCAATGAATGCATTGCTAATGTCTTCCACTTTGCTCCATTCGGTCCCCCCTTCATCGACTATCTTCCCAATATAATTAATTCTCCGTCGGTGGCTCGCCCAAGCATGAAAAAATGGGGTATTGCGATCTCCCTGTTGGTACCAATTTTGTTTGGCCCGTTGTTTCCACCTTGTATCTTCTTGTTCGAGTAGTATGTCAATTTCCCTTTGCAGCTGCTTGATTTTCCCCACATTTCCTTTATTTTCTTGTCGCTGCACCGCTTCCAACACCTTGGTCTTTTCCTTTATATTTTTCTCCACATGGCCATATTTTTTCCAGCTCCACGTACGTAAATCAGCCTTGCATGAGGCAAGCTTTTGCTGCACGGTATTCATATTCAGCCCTCCCCCCATAGGGTACGTCCACGCCCTTTTAATCACCTCAGTAGCTTCTTCATCGTGTAGCCATCTTGCTTCAAACTTATGTCCACGAGAGGGACCTGATTGCCCGACAATTTTGTCTGAATAGGAAAGTAAAAGTGGCTTGTGGTCTGATGTACGTGACGCCAACACCCTCACCTCAAAATTTTTGAAAAGGTTGCACCACCCGGTATTGGCTGTGGCCCTATCCAACCGTTCTTTAATGAAACCATCATCCTCTCGGCGATTATTCCACGTGTACTTCGACCCAATGTATCCCAAATCAGTGAGATTACAATCATCAAGAGCCTCCCTAAACTGACTCATCATCGCATCCTTTCGAAGATTAGCTCCCACTTTCTCGCTTTGATTCATAATTTCATTATAATCACCAATACAGAGCCACGGAGATGGAGAAAATTGTTTGAGGTGCCGCAAAAGCGACCAAGACTCCTGCCTTTTGGTCCAATCTGGTTGGCCATAGAATCCAGTCAGCTTCCACCCGCTTGGGCCCTCCCCAATTTTAACCACGGCATTGATATGCATTCTGAAGTAATTTTGGATCTCCAACATGTCTTTCTCTTTCCAAAAAAGACCAAGCCCTCCACTTCTTCCGATAGGATCCACCACAAACATCCCTTCAAAACCTAGCTTCACTCTAAGAATTTTCATTTTATTTTTCCTACATTTTGCTTCAATGAGAAACAAAATGTTGGGCTTCTTCTCCTTTGTCAGTTGACAAAGGTCCCGAACTGCCCGAGGATGCCCAATCCCTCGGCAGTTCCAACTTAATAGACTCATTGTAGCTGGCGGGGCTGGGTCACAGCCGCCGCCACTTCATTGTCTTCTTCGGTCTCCTTTTCTACGTCCAGTTTATTTCGTTTTCCTTCCCTCCCTACACTGTCTCCATTGTCATTCTGGGTTCCCTGTCGTTTCCGCAGCAGTGTGCTCCCACATTCCTTGGCTTTATTCTGCTCCACGTTTTTCCCTATACGGGCCCTCCTTTTCCAGACCTTCAGGTTGCTACCGCTTAGGCCTGCAGTGCATACAGGTGTCAAATCTTGGTTTGGGCTGGGAAGTATATCCATTGGTATACTTTGAGGACCCAAAGGGACGTAGGCCCCCTCCTTAGTGCCAAGCCCATCACCCAAGTTGGATGCCCCTTTCAAACACGTGTCCTCAAAGTCAGAGTCAGCCCTAGTACCCTTCTTACCCCCTTTGGCCCCTCCTCCTTTCTTTCCATTCATGTCTTCTATTTCTGCGCCCGAATCTTGATTCACCTGCTCCTGTTCTTCCGTCACTTCCTTTTCCTGCCTACTCTTCTGCATACCAATATGGCAAGATCCAGAATCTTCCACCCCCTCCTCTTGGTTATTATTGGGCCACAATCTAGGGTTACCGTGGAACCCGGGGATTTCCATGTGTGTCTGGAATTTCCCAGGATAGCCGTCACCGACATCTCTTCCCCCTCCCTGGCTGCGCTGCCACCCGTCTTCGCCGGGATACACATTAGAGCCACCTTCGCCTTTCCGTCGTCGGTCATCCACCCGAAGCCAAACTCCCCATTGTTTTGGGGCTCCTGAGGAGCTTCGCCTGCTGCTCTTGAACATTGGACACCCTTTTTCGCCATGGATTATTCTACCACAATCAAAGCACATCGAAGGCAACTTCTCATACTTGAAGATAACCCAATATGACTTCCCTGCCAAAGTAAGGGCCCTCCCCCTATCAAGAGGTTTGGTTAAGTCTAGAACCACTCGAATTCTCAGACACCGTCCCCAGCCCACGCCGTCGCCCGCAACGTCAACCTCCATTAGTTGCCCCAAGGATTCTCCTATTTTTTCTCCTATCCCTTTGGTCATAAGCAGCAATGGCATTTCGTGTACCTGCACCCAAAACGGGGAGTGCGTGAATTGCATCTGTGAGGGTGGAATACTGCAGTCAAATTCGGTAATTACGAGAATCTGGCGATCAAAAGACCATGGTCGTCCTTCTAGCACCCTTCTCATGTCAAACTCATCGTCAAATTCAAATAACCAGTTATTGTCATCCAGCTCTTTGAACACCACTCCTCCAATTGTTCGCCAAACTCTGGACAGTACAGTCTTAAAGGCCTCCTTATTCACCGTTTTGTCCATCCAAATTTTCCCTATCAGACACCGCCCCCCTATAGCCCTTGCCTCCTCTACTTCTCCCTCTGTAATTGCAATGCCCTGTTTTTCGCCTTCCAGTAACGACAATTTGCTACACAGAGTTTCAATACTTTCAGCCATCTTATCCTTCCTTGAGCGCCGCCCAGCCACTGAACTCCTTCCTTCCACCCTCCGTTTGGTCCGCCGTACCCTCCACAACTGTCACCAGTAGGAGGACTAAAACCCTTGCCGCTAGTCGCCTCTCGAGAGAGAGCTAGGAAGGGAGAGGCTTAGTTTTCCTTTTGATAACGTATTAAAACACATGAAGTGATATATAAAAATGTATATACATATTCGGATGATATATGTTAAGAATATATATTATATATTATTCTATGGTTATTTACTTAATTACTTCCATATGTATTTTAGGTCTATTAGGTTTACTTTTACTTAGTTTACTAAGTTACTTGCCTATCACTTATAGTCTCTCTATAAATAGAGGTCTCTGTAATCCTTCATATAATCAGTCTTAATACAATGTAGTCCATTATATGCTTCCGCCCTCTCTCTCTTCTTTAATATATCTCTCCAATATATTTATATATAGAGTAATGCTATACACTATACTTCTATCTCACTTTAATGATGTAGTATATATCCACCCTACTATTATTTTCACTTTGCTAATAAGTTCTTGAACTCTTTTTTTAGAGGTATATATGTTACATATCATTCTCTTAACCATCTTTCAACTCTATCTTTTTGTAAATCTATTGGATTTGTGAATTCATGTGGGTCCCAAAAAAATTCAAGATAAATGATTCACGTTAATATTTTCGCCATATTTTCCTTATGTCATCCTACAAATTAAATAGATCAACCATTAGATTTATAAACTGATGTGGCATTGTGTTTTGGAAGTGCTTTTAATTTTTTATTTGTTTATATATATATATATATATATTTGGTTTAGTTGCACTTGAATGGAAGAAATCCATATATTCAAGATTCTCTATATTAACTATTTGGATTAAAAACTGAATTCTGTTGCGGTTGCTTTCAATATTATTATATATGGTTATACAAAAAGAGTTAGACTATGATAATTTTGTTATGATTATTTAATCTTATTTTTTCGGTTTCATTGTGACCATTTATAAAAAATTTATATATAAATGAGGAATTATTTTATTTCACAAAAATGAAACTAAATAGGTTTTATTTGATTATAAAAAAAATCAAATAATTTAAACAACTCATATATTTGAAAAAATAAAAAATAAAAAATAAAAAATCTGTTCTGTTGTAAATTGAGCTTGACAATCTCTTATTCATTGACTAAAAGACGCACATCCAAGTGGCAGGAATTTTGCAAGGTCCACTTGCTAAGTGCTTTCTTTTCTTGTTTAAACTGCCCACTACCCTGTGTTTTCTTTTCTACTTTTACTAGTCCCACTCACTAGTTGATTGAAGCAAAAGGTCTCCAAAGGATCAACACAAACATTAATGGTTGTTGGGATAATGTGAAAAAAAAAAAAAAAAAAAAGAAAAGAAAAAAAGAAAAATCAGCAACCGTGTTGCATGTTTTGCTTACATTTGAGTTCATAAGTGGCTATTTTTAAACCCATTTATTGGAGAAAGTTTCTCAACTATATTTGAAAATTATGAATTAGTTATTCATAAAGATAAAGAAAGATTTCTTGTAAATCCACTTCTTGTTGGCCGACAAAAGTTGAGAAATAAAACTTGCATATACCATGGACGTTTTATTTCTCAACTTACAATTTTGATAGATGGCAAAAAAAACTTGTAAGTAATTGTAAATTGTGGAAGAAAAGGGAAGAAAGAAAAAGAAGGGAAAATGACACAAATGATTTACGTGTGGTCTTGTGTTACACACTTACGTCTATTACTAAGGTAATGCAGTGACAGTCAAGAATCTCAAAATGGAGACACCGAAAAAAAAAAGGGTAAGAAATCAAGAGTTCACGTGTGCTTAGGGGTCAAAGCCTTAGCCAAAAGCTCTAAAACTATGAATAAACTAATAATTAAATGCAAATTGTGGAAAAAAAGAGAATAACACAAAGGATTTACTAGTAGTTCCGTGTTAGATACTACCTCCACTACCAGGGTAGAATCTATTAATATGATTGTATATAAGACTCTATTTATAAACCTTACAAATGATTTGAATTTATTCAAATTCAATTTAATCCTAATCAAATCACTTCATATAAGATAATCCAATCCTCATTTAATCCCAATCAAATCCATTCATTAATAGTAATCCAATCCTCATTTGTGATAAGGATATATTCTAAAAAAGACTCATAGAAAGCGTTACCCACATTTGCGCTACTATTTAGACTTCTCTAGAATCACTTATGAAGTCGAGTATTATCTAACAAAAAACTAATGTGAATTTAGCAGTACTCGAGCTTCTTTATAATTCAATCAGTTCATGTAAGCAATACAAGACTAACTTTTTGGAGTAATGATATTAGGAGTAATGCTAATAATGGAGATATTCATTAGGATTGACTAAGCATGCCTTGTTAAAGTATTTGATAAAATGATAAAATTTACTTCTTCATATTAGCTTAAATTTTATTAATAAGTAGTAATTTAAGATGCCTCAACCTTCTGTGTAGGGTGAAGTCTATTGACAAGAAAAATCATCAGCAAATGGAATGCTACCAGAAAGTGACATTTGACTACTGCAGATTCATAAAAGTAAGTCAAAAGTTGTCTTACGAAGGCTTCAAGAAAATTCCATTTTTTGTTTTGATCTTGTAGAGACGTGCACTCTCTTTCTTCTTACAAAATTATTAAATTTTCACCATTTGCTCATTCCATGATTCCTTAATTTCGTTATAATTAATTAAAAATAAACTTTAACTACATAGAGTTAAAATCGACAACTTTCTTTAACTAGATAAATATAACCAAATAAAGGTCATTTGTGTTTTACACAGATTTTTTTGCGCAAAATTTGTACTCGAACTCCATTTCACCATTGTTTTTTTTTTTTTTTTTTTGGGTGAAATGAACTTCGTGAACAACTTCTTTGCATATAACATATATAATCTCTGATTGACTTTAAAAAAATAAAATAAAAAATCACATAATCTCTAATTTAAACGTGCATAATGCATCATGATAGATAACAAATGTATTATATTTTTTAAAATGGAAAAGATCAAAATCACTCTTGCGCTTTGACGCATATCATTTGTTAGATCTGTCATGATGCATTATCCACGTACATTTAAATACAAATATGTAGTTTCCATTTTAAAGAATATATCATAGATATATTCTGGCTTATAAGATTATATTCACAAATGTATTATATTCTAGCATTTCCCATAAATATATATATTTTTCTACAAATCCATGTGTGTTTTATAAAACATGCATATGCTCCTTTTGCAAGAACTGTACGTTGGCCATCAAACATGCATGCCTACGGTGCGACCAAAAACAAATTCACTTTTAGTTTTAGATCATATGACAGCCCAAGGAATTCACAATTGAAAAGGAGAAAAGAAAACTGAAAGAAAAAAAAAGAAAAAAAAAAAAAGAAGAAGATTTACCAGGTAAGTACATTTTTATAATCTCCAAATTACTCGTACATTGATACAAGAAAAAACTCGAAGTCGCTACATTGACTACAAGTCTACAAGATTAATAACTTCTAAGAGTACAAGATCATTGCAACCTATATTGTTATAACATACGCCCAATTTATATACAACTATTCTCATTCTAGGATGACCTCTAACTCATGGTTTAAACGTTTTATAGGTATATTTGCATGAATTTGTACAGGGCCTACAGAGGCAAAGGGATTAGGAGGCATAATTAATTTATCTTCTTCTCCTTCTAACATTTGAACCGCATCTTTCATAGAAGGACGATCCACTGGATGCCATTGGATGCACCAGAGTCCAATAATTGCAAGTTTCTTTGCAATTTTAGCATCTCCATCATCATCAATAAAGATTCGCATGTCTTCTTTTTGTTCTAAAATATTGTAGATCCATTCCGGAAAGTAGACTTGACTAGTGTTCTC
Source organism: Corylus avellana (assembly GCF_901000735.1). Classification (NCBI taxonomy): domain Eukaryota; kingdom Viridiplantae; phylum Streptophyta; class Magnoliopsida; order Fagales; family Betulaceae; genus Corylus; species Corylus avellana. The sequence goes on from NC_081541.1 coordinate 2,178,407, forward strand.
AACTGTAACGTCAACATTTTTCCTTCCTCCAACTATTTCAAGTAACAATATTCCAAAGCTATAAACATCTGATTTAGAAGACACATTTCCAAAATTTCTAGAGAACACTTCGGGTGCAATGTAACCCATAGTTCCCCTGGCTGTGGTCATGGACACTGCACTTTGATCCTTTGAACACAACTTTGCAAGACCAAAATCAGAAATTTTTGGATTAAAGTTTTGGTCTAGCAAAACATTGTGAGGTTTGATATCGAAATGGAGGATTCGTTGGCCGCATCCTTGGTGAAGATACTCAATTCCTTTTGCTATGCCAAGAGCAATATCATGTAGCTTATCCCAATTAAGGATACATTCCTTGGTGTCCGTTGAAGATATGAACTTCTCTAGTGAATCATTTGGTAAGAACTCATAAACTAAAGCTCGTCTAAATCCATCAGCACACAAGCCAACCAAGCGAACCACGTTAACATGATGTATCATACCCAATGTTTCTACTTCATTAATGAATTCTTCCCCATTTTCATTGGAAATGTTGAGGATCTTCACTGCAACATGAATTTCATTGGAAAGCTTTCCTTTGAATACTGTTCCATATGCTCCTTCGCCTAGCTTCTCAGTAAACTGATTTGTAATCCTTTTAATATCAACATACGAGTATCTTGTGGGTTTGAAATTTCTGTAATCTTCCAAAAACTTTTCGATCTTTGCTTGATGTTCTTTTTCTACTTTATCATAAGTATAAAGACGGTAGAGAGCAAAGATAACTAGTGGTAATAGAAATGAACCTAAGATGACACCTGCATAATAGACATATATTTGGGAGTTAATATATGATTTACATCTTCCCAATAAAAAGAATTTCAAATGGGCAGGACAACTCACCAGCGATTATAACAAATGCACCTGTTAAAGATTTAACATAATTAGTTTTCATTGTACATTTCCAAAAAAAAAAAATTAAAAAAAAAAAAAAAATGTTGGCCTAAAATTTTCTTGCTAACAGCTTAAGTTATATTGAATTCAGACCTTGAGTTCGAGTTGTAGGTTTCTAAGAGGACTAAAACGTGCTGTGCAGTGATTTTTCCTCGGTTAACATGTGCATGCGTATTTTGATCTCTTGTTAAGAGCTACAATTATATGGCCTATTATAATAAAATGCTTTAGCAACACATGCCTGGCTCTAAAATGATTTTCCGTTGTAGTCTAAACTAATTCGCCTAGTCAAGTTAATTAAGCCAAGAGTAACCATTCGTGAGCAAACATTTTATTTTACTTTATTTTTGGGTGGAAATGAATGCAAGGATTAATTATTCGCCGTTGCTGAGGAGGAATCAAATATCAATGCATGTTGGCTTGAAAACTGAATAAATTGACTACAGAGGTGGAAATTGGAGAGAAGAAAATACCTTTATCTTTGGGGAAGCATTCGATTTGTAATTTAGAGCTATTATTCTTCAATCTGCAGTTCTTGCCTTTTGCTTCACAGTCTCCACATTTTGGGATGGACCATTTCAATTGAAGAACTTTGTAATCTCTGTCGTCTAATATTATAAGACTTGGAATTGCTAGAAGATTATGCATCTTTGTACAAGATAAGGGCAAGTCAGCGATATAGAAAATCTCATCATCATAATAATCGATTGCATAAACGTGGTAGGTAGGGCCACTAAGACAAGAGATCAGATGGGAATGCACTATTGCTCTTGGGGAACAATTGACTAAGGCATAGTTTTCAAAGTCGTTTACTTCGAATTGGAAAGGCCACTCAGGCGAGGAATATAAATCGAGTCCCCGAAGCTGCAGTGGGAGGCAATTATGTGGATCATATAATTGAATTACCTGAGATATGTAGTCAATCTCTTTCACAAAGAGCTTAACTGAATCCGGCAGCTCGAGCACCGTTTGATTTGCATCAGTGCAGGAGAGAATAAACCCAGGATACCCATAGTGCTCTGGCTGGCTGCTAAGTCGGAAAGGAAATCGGATGGCAGGGCCATGAGCTCCACGGTATCGTAATTGATCATCACACCCATTTTGGGCTTCTCTAAGGTCTACGGTGAAAGCCAAAAACAAGAACAAGTATGAGATTAGCATTTCTAAGCAAATATCCATCTCTGTGCTCTTGAGGAATAAATAATGGTTCTCAGCCTCTTAAATAGTTGGGCTTTCTTCGGTGATTACCTCTCATCACTTTGTTCAAAGTGACAAGTAAATTTCGGGTGAACTTCAAGGACTTGGACAATATGGTGATGGCGACTGGCGACTGGCGACTAGTAAAAATCAGTCATCATTGATTTTTCAATATATGACGTAAGTGCTTACGCCTTATAAATCTACATTATTTAATTTGTCTATGGCTGTGGATTGTGGAAGCCATACCCTCTCTCACTATCTTCTCTCTCTCTCTGTGATCAATGGCAAGCCAAAAGCTCTTCCCCGCCGGACTCATGGTCCTAATTGTTGTTCTTGTCCTAGTCCATGAAGCTTGCAGTGCCAACAATAGTCATTACCAATGTCCTGCTTCTTCCTGCGGCAATATCCACAATATAAGATATCCCTTTCGGTTGAATGGTATTGATCCACCAAACTGCGGTGATCAAAGGTATAATCTGTCATGTGAGAATAACCAAGCAGTGTTATACTTATATGATGGAAGATACTATGTACAAGAGATCGATTACCACAACTACACAATCCGACTTGTAGACTCAGGTATTCAGAAGGATAACGACTCCTTCATCCCTCGTTATTCTCTAGGCCTAACTAATTTCAGTTCAGGGGATCCATATGCTCCATATCATCCATCGGTCTGGTGTGATTCGTGTGAAGCTAACGGTAGTTATTGCTTT
>NC_081541.1:2181355-2186086 GCF_901000735.1 Corylus avellana
TTTAATATATTTTTTTTTAATTTAAAAAAAAAAACATTTTTTTAATTTAAAAAAAATTAATATATGTGCCACGTGTCGACGTCTGATTGGTCCACGTGTCAGTTTAACGGTCAACTAACGGATGGACTAATTTGGTCACTTATCAAAACCACAGGGACCTCCTGTGATAAAAGTGAAACCCCAGGGGGGAAAAAATAAAGTTGTGAAACCCCAGGGACTAATTTAGTATTTAACCCTATTAATTATTAACCAAAGAAGATAATAAGTATTGTACTTAATTACTAGGATCTAGAAGGCACTCAATCGAGGAGAAATGCTACATACCACATCACTATCCCACCATTATCCAACTATGTTGATGTGGCATGCATGCCAATCCATCATTAATTTTTTTTTTTTTTTCTTTTACCAATGGCTGATCTAAAGGCATATTGGCAATGTCACATCAGCATTGTGGGATGGTGGTATGATATATAGCATTACTCTTAATTGAGCTATAACTATAATAATAAAAAAAATATTGACAGCAGTGCAAGATGTGTTCGCTTACAATCTATTTTGGTGATGTTCCATAGGACTATTCCAAGCAGTAAAAATGATATTGGGGGCTCCCTGTGTGATTGCGTTTTTGATATATAAATGGCGTAGGAGGCATTTATCAATGTATGACATTATTGAAAAATTTCTGGAAAGCCACAATAATCTAATGCCAATAAGGTACTCTTACTCAGAAGTTAGGAAGATGACCAAAGGTTTCAAGGATAAATTAGGTGAAGGAGGCTTTGGCACTGTATATAAAGGAACACTTCGAAGTGGTCATCTTGTGGCTATAAAGATGTTAAGTATGTCCAAAACTAATGGACAAGATTTTATCAATGAAGTTGCAACCATTGGAAGGATTCACCATATTAATGTAGTGCAACTCATTGGTTTTTGTGTTGAAGGATCAAAACGGGCTCTTGTATATGAGTTTATGCCTAATGGTTCCCTGAATAAATACACATTTTTGCCAGAAGTGAGTACACTCCTAAGCTATGATAAAATGTATGATATAGCTTTAGGAGTGGCTCGTGGGATTGAATATCTACATCAAGGATGTGACATGCAGATTTTACATTTTGATATCAAGCCTCACAATATTCTACTTGATGAGAATTTTACTCCCAAAGTTTCTGACTTTGGCCTAGCAAAATTGTATCCAGTAAATGGCAGCATTGTTTCTTTGACTGCTGCAAGAGGAACGTTAGGATACATGGCTCCTGAGTTGTTCTACAAAAACATTGGAGGTGTCTCATATAAAGCTGATGTTTATAGTTTTGGAATGTTATTGATGGAAATGGCGAGTAGAAGAAAGAACTTGAATGCATTTACAGACCATTTAAGTCAAATTTACTTTCCTACTTGGGTTTATGAGCAATTGCATGATGGAAAGGACGTAGAAATGAAAGATGTTACAGAAGAGGAAAAGAAAATAGGCATGAAGATGATCATTGTCGCATTATGGTGTATACAGATGAAGCCAAGTGATCGCCCTTCAATGAACAAAGTCATACAAATGCTTGAAGGAGAAGTTGAATACTTACAAATGCCTTCCAGGCCTTTCCTATCATCATCAGAGAGAATCATAACAAGTGGTGGCGATAATTCGAATCAATCAAATGAATCGAGTCAATCATCTCAATCTTAAATACAAATTAATTTTTTGTGAGTCTTTTTATCTATTACATCTCTGCCAAAGGAGACAATTTGTTTTCTCATATATATTTGATAGCGCAAAGATGCTTAGTATTTCTTTATAACCAATAAGAGTTTGTTTGATTTAAGATAACTCTCTTTATTACATAACTTTTCTATCTTCAATTCTATTTTCTCATACTTGACCAATGAATTGTGTTTAAAGTTTGAGAAAATATGATGCTATTCTTCATTCTCTACTAGTAATCATATTCTTTGTGAATCTGGCATATTGGATTGGACCAATCCTGTCATTTGGAGATAATGTTGGTGACATTTATAAATTTTTACTTTTCAATTAAGGTGGAAAACAAAAAACAATCTAAGTTGTTTTTTGAAAGCTATGGAAGTATAGAATGTTAAAACATTGGCTACATGTTTAAAGTCACCCTAAAAAGCTTTTCGGTCCTATATGTATGTCGAGTGGGAATCAATTGAGATGCTTGTGACAAAATGTAAATTTTAGCATATAAGATATTTGAGAAAACACTAGAGAAGAATGTGACTGCTTGGAATTCGATGATAATTTAGTTCATGCAATTAGGGTACCCAAGAAATGCAATAGATTTGTAATTATATGTGATTTTGAGTGGGTATGTGCCATTTTGCTTACTCTAAGTGGAGTTTTGTCGGCTTGCTCGTAGTTAGAATTCCCCCATGGGCAACAATTACAATCTTAGGTTGCTTGGGTGGCATTGGGTTTGGATGCTTGTGATGGTTATTGTCTGGTGGATATTTATGTAAAACATCTAGCAAATGGATCTTTGGGTGATTCAAGGAAAGTGCTCAATCAGATGGTAGGCCATAATGTTTGTTAAAGATAATGATCAGGAACTGTTAGGTGGTTTTGGCCCTTTCTCAACCCCAAAAGTTAGTTCAAGATGTAAAGTTTTCCCTAACACTAGCCCCTTCCACAACCAATGTGGGATAACCCTAACAATCTCCCTCTCACACATCGGGCCCTGGGTTGAAGCAGCGACAACCTATTTATCCCGTGAATTGTTGGGTTGAGACTTGTTGGTAAACCTGGGCTCTGATACCAATGTTAGGTAGCATTGGGTCTCTCTCAACCCCAAAAGCTAATTTAAAAAGTGAGGTTTTTCCTACCACCATCCCCTTCTACAACCGATATGGGATAACCCCAACAGGAACTTCTTCAACAAAGCACGTTTGACATTTCAAGTCAAGATACAACTCTATCTTCAGCAGCGGATAATTAATACAACATCTGAGTTTGAAATTCAAGAGAAGAAGAGATACGAATAGACGTGTTTTTGAATCCATTTGTAATATCGTAAATTAGTATCTTATTGCTGTAATTATTCTATAAATGTGTATGTTGGATCGGACATTTGACAATCTCATTTGAAAATTAATTGGTGTCTAGTGAGGAAAGCTAAAGCTTTTTATAACATTTGAAATCGCACCCCACGGTATATTCTCCAAATCCCTTCCCCTCCCCCCGGTTCCCTATTGATTGGAAACTTTTGTGGCCGGAGCCTCAAAATCAGTAGAGGCTAAAGCACCTCCTTTGAAAATTTACTTGGAACATTCACCCCTTGAGAACAAACATTTTCAAGTTCTCCCCCAAGCCTCCCCTGATCGATCTTCTTTCTTGCCCTCTTTGTAATTAATGGTCCTGATGAGAGCACCCAACATATTTTTCTTTCTTGGCCTTTTGCTAGAGCCATCTGGAGGAATACTTCTTGGCCCCTTAACACTTCCATTTTTGAAACCCTTCCCATTGGTAGCTGGATAAAGGCCCTTTTAAAACCTGATCAGCTCTTAGAGTAGAGGTCAGTGCTTTAGTCACTTTGGACCACATCTGGATGGCCAGTAACAAGCTGGTGCACAATGGATCACCACCAAATCCTCAAGCTGTTTCTAAGCTTATCTCTTTTTCGGTCCAACATCATATCTCAGCTTGGAAGTCTAAAGCTAGCAATATGGAACTCTCAAAGTCAATTTTGATGTTGCCATCAATTCTAACATTGCGGTTGCTGCTCCAATTCTTAGAGACCACCGGGGTGATTTCCGTGCAGCTTGCACCAAGCCTCCATTTTTTTCAGAATTAATTTTGACATTAATCATTCTCTAGTCCACAATATACTAGTGAAGTTTTGACAGTTCAATATCTAATGGATCAAGCGCCAAGCCCACCAAACATGACTAGGACGTGGTGGATGATCCTAAATAGTAAATAGAATGTTTTGCTCCAATTATCAGTGGGCTTGGCTTGTACAGATCCAGCTACAACTGGGCTTTATACTTGATATGGGGATTTGACTGGTTGAGGCTCTGTGGATTCATTTTCTTGGCCCAGGCCCATTCACATATTTTTGCAATGTATCAGCTTCAATGCATGTCTCCTGTTGGAAACACGAATTTTGCCATTCACCGTCGCCATCGTTTACAACAATTTAGAAACTTCGTTGGGTCTACATTGAGATTTCATAGAAGATAATGTGGGTAGAAAAAATGAGAAAAAAAAAATAATAATTGTGGTTTTTTTTTTTTTTTTTAAATAGAATAGAGAGGAAACATGGAAAGTCTTTCTCATTCTTAATCATGAAGAAAAAGAGAATGATGGTTGAGATAATGAAGACCAATGGACTACTTACTCCTTTTTTCGAAGTTCATCAATAGGAATCTTAAGACTTTAAGAGAGAAATTAAAAACTATTTTATAATGATGCGGTGACCATCTTAATTAATTAATTAATTATTTATTTATTTATTTTTAAACAATGACTTATTTTAGGGTTGATTAAGACTATCACGTCAGCATTATAAAATAGTTGTGAGATAAAAATGTGATTTTTAACTCTACTTTTTTAAAAAACAAAAAAAAAAAAATCAGAATTACTACTTACCTTTTTGTGCATTATCAAATGTAAATGTTTTTCAAAAAACAAGAAATTTCAAAAAGCAAAAAAATGCCTCCAACGACCACGCGTATGACTTACTTGTGTTGTTTTCTATTGACTAGGATTTTTGC
>NC_081541.1:2186186-2194479 GCF_901000735.1 Corylus avellana
GTTAGTGAACGGAATTTGACTGTAATGACTAAATTATTTTTTTGGTATACCTAATGGACCTTTGAGTTCATTTTAATACTACATGGAGTTAATTGCAAATCAGGTAAACTACATGGACTAATTTTATATTTTGGATACAAAATTTTGTTCCAACAAATTGTTTACAGATAATTATTTTTAAAAATAATTTATTTTTAGAAAATATCAAAATGTTGTTTCCTAATTCAATTAATGACCGTTGAATTTGAGATAATGTAACGCAAAAATGATTAATCCTAACCTTATCATGAAATTGGCACACATTGATTTACATGTATAGATCCATTTAAAACAAACACACCATTTATGAGTGAATTTTATAATAGAAATTTTTGTGAGTATATAATTTCACCATCAATTTATTATTATGTCAAAGAGGACCCGTGATACTTATAAGCTCATTCATTTTCTACTCTTTGGTCCATGTGACTTGTGAGACACAAACTCATTTCTTTATCAGCTAGGTTTATAACTATTCAGCAACTTAGTTGCGTCTACGATTAGGTTTTGACTTTCTAGAGTAGATAAAAAGGAATATTTTAACATGCATGTATCTCAAAGTCTATGTTCAGCATCATGCATGAACGGTTTGAGAAGTTTCACTTGTTAATTGATTGAAGAAAAAGTTGTCAAGGACTAGTGGACCATGCCAAAATGGGAAAATCCAACCCATACAGCTCAAGTAAATCATATTCAGAAAACTCTTGCAGATTGAATAAGGAGGCATTACCCTTCCATGTGGCCGGGGGTGAAGTATTTGTCTATTGACTAGAAAAATCAACTGCAAATGCGGATCGAGTATGTAGTACTGTTTCCCGCCCTCCATTGAAGTTCAACGGAATAATGCTACCAGAAAGCGACTTTAACTAATGCAGATTCATAATATCAACTCACGAGTTGTCGTAGGAAGGCTTCAAGAAAATTTCACTGTTGTTTTCTTTTAGAGACGTGCTCATGAGTCTCTTTCTTCTTACAAAATTCCAAGAAAATTCCTTTGTACTAATTGAGGCCTTCTATGGCCATGAAGGGACCTTCATAAGCCGTACAGCCACGAATAAAAGGGGCTACGCATTCATGCAGGCAACCTCCATGGTCCTCCATGCCCACATGGGCAATTGCCAATTTTTTTTTTTTTTTTTTTGAATCATTTTTTTTTTCTTGTTCAATAATAATAATCAATGGCTAGTTGAAATATCATGTCAACACTGTTAAAAACAAATGCTTGTATCTGACCATTTTTTCGTTGCCGTCAATCAAGGTTTCCAACGACTTGACGACATATATAATTGAGTCTACAACCAATTATATGACTCGGACCAAATGAATTTCAGAGTAGATAAGGGGGTAGAACAATTAGAAACATGAGGCGGACATGTTTGAATAATATTTTTTAGATCACCTTTTTTTATTAATTTTAAATTAAAAATTAAACATTGTGCAAAACTGAACTATTTTTATATGGTTTAAAAACTATTTTCAAATATCTATATAAAAAAAACCAATTAATTATTTTTGAAAAAATAATATTTTTATAGAATATTAAATTATTAGTTCCTGAAACTGTTTTAAATTTTCAATTTAGAGATCAAATAAAATAACTGAAGATATCCTGGTTTTGATTTTTTTTTTATTCACTAAAAATCGTTTTCTGAAGACACCATCATGCACGAAATAAACTCAGATGTTGTAATCTTGAATATTATCAATTATGAAATATCAAAAGAAGATTTACAAACTCGCATTTTATGGATACCATAATTAAGGATAAAAATTATTTTATTGGTGTTTCTATTTCATGATGCTTTAAATATTTGAGGACCACGCTAATATTACTTTTCCCTTCCAATTTGCACATAAACATCTATGATTACTCGTTGTGTGGTACGTTTTTTCTCTTCTCTTGTTTGGACGTTGAACACAATTTAAGAGGACTTTTCTTAGCTGCTTCTTTTCTTGTTGTCTTGTGCTTCTCTTTTTCTCGACTAATTCTAGTGGCTCATAAAGTGACATTTCTTTGGATGCTATGAAAATTTCACATGATACAAAAGAGTCAATTTTTAAGTTTGTTTTCTTATAACCATCTAATGCTAATATCCATAGAAGAATCGATGAGAAATAGATTAAGCAGGGAAAGAACCCAAAGAACCCTAATCAGACGAAATCTTTATTTAGCGGCATTCAAAAAGAAAAAAATTGGCACTTTTTTGTTTTTTCTTTTTAAGAAAAATTAAAAAATCAAAATATTTTTATATTATTTAATATATCTTGTTTTAAAATTGTAGTTCTCTAGGCTTTAAATAGACAATTTTTTATAAAATAAATTATTATTATTATTATTATTATTATTATATATATAGGTTTTAATATTTTTTTGAGAATTCCATATACATGCATGTCGACTTGTATTCAGAATTTCAGTTAATTGAGAGTGTTTTTATCCACCTTACTTTTTCTTTTTATTTATTGTTAATTTAATTAATAGTTTAATGATGGATAAATTATATATTAAATATAGTATTTTTACTCGAATCAACATATTTTTTTGTTTTACGCCCCGTAATTCTTTCTCAGCCAGGCTTGGGCAGAATAATAGAGTAAGTAGTACAAGTATTAGTAGAATAGCTAGCAAAAATGTGTTCTTCGTCATTAATACGTTTGCTGACGTATTTCTTCTACTATTACTTCCATCATCTCTATCATTTTTGCCTCCTCTTTTGAGGAAGTTCAGAATATCAACCGAAGTGCAAATTTTATGCTCACTATGCGATAAATTGGACTGCAACAAGACTTTTCTCTAGTTACATTCCTAGCTTTATCTCTCCTAATTCTTCTATCTATCCCTCTCTGTAATAGGAATTGGGAAAGAGCCAAAAGAGTCGGCCCTAGTCTTTTTCTTTTTTCTTTTTTTTTTTCTTTTTAGCCCATGTTATTAAAAAAAAAAAAAGAATTGTTTGATAGACTCATAATATTCGATATTTTTCATTTAATAATGACTCAAACCACGTGAATCTATTTAACAAAATCGAAAATCTATGAGTTTTTTGATAATGCATTAAAGCATAGGATCCTGGTTTTTTTTTTTTTTTTTAATCTTATTTTTAAAGATGTAAATGCTTGGACTGTGAATTGAGTTATTTATCAGCTGCGTTTGTTGCCTGTAATCTTGTACCAACAACGACAACACTGGTACCTGTATACAGTTTTCTTGTCGGCAACGTGCAATTCTTAATATCAAGGGAAAATTACAGTTTACCCCCTCTAAAGTTGACAGCGTTTTTCAATTTGAACACTAAAGTTTCAATTTTTGCAATTCACCCCCACAAAGTTTCAATTTTTTTCAATTCGACTAATATTATCTCAAAATTCCCATATTACCCATATTTTTATTTTTTATTTAAAAAAAAAAAAACAAATTTAGGGGTGCAAAAATGGCCAGATGGCCAAAGGGGTGGCTACGGCCACCCCGAATTTTTTAAAATTTTTTTATAAAAAAATTAGGGGCCATATGGGAAGTTTTGGATACAATTAGTCAAATTGCAAAAATTTGAAACTTTGGTGGAGTGGATTGCAAAAATTGAAACTTTGTGGTTAGAATTGAAAATCGCTGCCAACTTTAAGAGGGTAAAAAGTAATTTTTCCTAATATCAATATATATTGTACGACACTGAAGCTTCAAGGAAAATTTCCTCGATTTTTTTCTTTTGTATTGCAGTAAATAGGAGAGAGTCAGAAGCGTAGGTCCAAGAACATAACTCTAATCACAAAGACATTAAATATGATCACACCATACATGTACGCAGATCCAGATCCCCTCCAATTTGGGAGAAATTAGAGATTCTCCAATTGTTAATCGTGGCCATTCATTTTAAATTCAATGGTCTATAAAATCATTTAAACCTCGGTAAAATAAAAGCTAGCATTTAATGCATCGATTATACAAAAACAGCTGACATTTTATAAACTATTGAATTTAAAATAAAGAATCATGATTAACAATTAGAGAATTTTCAATTTCTCTTCAATTTGAGGGAATCTCAATTCCACGCAGGCATACATGGTCCATGTGATTTAATTTTCATCGTCTAGTATACGCTTGAAGTGGGTGTATAAATAAATGAACCATTTAATAATTGACTATGCCTTTTCAACCAAAATTAATGAATTTATAACCATAATACTCGCTTCCAAATAAATGCATTTGGAAATTGGAAGATCGAAGATAATGAAAGTTGAATCCATAAATTATCATGATAAATAGGTACGTAGAACTTAACGTATTTGACTGGTCAAGTATGAAAAGTGGTATTTCAAGGAAATGCCGGAGCTGGAAAAATTTGTTAATATCTCTTTCCTTCATTATGTGTGCCTCAAATTTCAATCACCATTGACTTGGTGTCAATCTGAACAAATGCCCATCACGCCATGGAACCTACAAAATTAATTATGACAAGACAAACTTCACAACCAATTCATTTTTGCGGTCCATGATCTTTTAGACTAATTGACACACATCCAAACTAGTTATAATATTTGAAGATGATCAAATTTGCAAAAAATAAAACGATAACTTCGAATTTTCTAAAACATTACAAATATTCAAAACATTACAAGTCTTAATATTTGGTAGCAAACCCTAGGCCTCCAGTGAATTAATCGTTATGTATGTTCACGTACGTACGACTGATTATATAGTTTTTTAAGCTTTTCAACATATATATGGTTTTAAATGTTTGAAATCTTTAAAATTAGTTTGATGGTATTATATATATGGTGAATAATAAATCTCCTTAATTCAGAAATAAGCATTCCTCTAGTCACAACTTATGATCACGATGTGATATAATTCATTTCAAATAAACTACGTACGTACTGTGATTAGAATCATTATTAAAATTTACAAAAGTTCATTCCGTTCATGTCAATTTTTTTTTTTTTTTTTTTAACAAAATGCTTGAAAAATGTAAATGTTTTTAAGAAAACAAGAAATTAAAAAAAGCAAAAAAAATGCATCGAAGGACCAAGACCATGTCCCACAGGCTGCCACGCAGGGTTATACTCGCACACGATCCTCTGGCCATCCGGGATCTCCAACAACTTGTGGCATGACTTGACACTTAATATATGGTAGTGGGTGATGCCATCTTGATCTACACCTAATACATTAAGAATTTGAACAAGTTAGTTATTTAATTAAACTAACCACATATTAAAATTAAATAAAATACATATTCCGATATTTTAACACATGTACTTACTTATCGTCCGAACCTCATCCACCGCCAACGGGCGTGTAGCGGCATCATCGGAATGCGTGTCATGCGCGACACCATCCTCATCACCCTCAGTGCTATCCGGGGGCTGTGTCTCATCACTATCATCCACATGTACTCCGCTACTGGGGTATGGGTGCCGCTGAAAATGGCCATGGGAAACGATCCTCATATCGCTCAACGTCGTGAAGTCAAGCGTGAACGGTGTGGAAGTGCCCGGCTCTGCCACATCAGAACGCTGAGGATCTACATGAATGTCATCACCACATCCCACGTCCCGCCCTGCATCGGTGTGCTCTTCCACATGATGTGGAAGTACCGGCCTATACCCTTCTGGCTCCATATTAGCCCGGGGGAACGAATGTAAATCATGGGCGGCGGATGTCAACCGTACGGTCGGTTGCCGCTATGCTTTTCTCTTTCCCCTATAACTCATGTCTTCCTGCAAAATACGTTGCGAAGCGAATTAGTCTTTTAAATAATTAAATAGGTATAAATATATGTAAAGTAATCACACTTTTAAAATTTTAAACTTACTCACAAGATATTACACTCACCTTTTTTATTTTTGGGTTCTTATTGCCAGATTTGCCAGGTTTCACACGCAGTGTCTATAAAGCTGATCATGCTTTAATTTAATGAAGCTTTAGAGACAAGAATAATTCACATTCTGATACCAATCCTTTTTCTTCTTAAAAAAGTTTAGGGATTTTTTCCAGTATAGGTTTTTTTAAATAATTTTAAAATCATAGTTTTGATAGTTATTTTTGTGCCCAGCTTCTTTTGGATGCTTTCTTGTTAAAGTTATGAGGGTTCAGAAAATTATGTACTTGGGCCTTTTGCTTTCACAGGAGTTTCACTACAATCAGCATGGTTTGCTGCTTTTAGAGGGACAGGGCATTTATCGCTTGGGTGATAGCTGGTAAGAGTTCTTCAAGAAGTTGATATTGTGTTAAGATGTCTATATAATTCCTGCTGATATCATATATAACTTTCTGAGGCCAATAACAATTATTTGTATTGTACATCGAATATGAAAATACTTAATAGGACTTGCACTATATCTAGGATTACCTGACTTCTCTTGTACTTCTTAACATACTAAGGCTTTGGGATTCAGTTAGATGCCTCCCTCAGCTTTACACGTTTTCTTCGACTACCATTTGGTAACAATTTTGCTTTCTTTAAACTGGTTTGGTCTGCGCATGTAAGAAGTATCACGTTCACTGGCTTAATTTTAACTTGCCTTAGTTTCAGCAGGTCCGAACATGTTTGATGTGTCCTTTCTGAAGAACTTTGTCCTTAGAGTGAGCTATGGTAGTTGTAGTGGTAATTGTCTTACAAATGGGATAATATTGATAGGGGAGACTTTATTTGGTTGTTGCTTGTACAATTGATCCATTAGAATATGACTAGTGGAACCACTTGCCCATGATTGATATCATATATTACTATCTTCTTGGCCTGAATGGGGTTTTGGACCTTTAAGGATTATGCCAAAGAGGGACAGATAGGTTTTAGTTGGCTTTGTTCTTCCTTTAAACTCATGTTTTCATGTTTTTACCTGCTTACTATATTGCCAAACATACACTTTGTGTTTATTACAATTATTATTCTTAATTGGTGTGGTAAGTGTTTGAACTGTCAAGCCGAATGAATACCTTCTGGCATTCTTCAAATTCATGCCTCTTACCTTTCTAAGAGATCACTATATTGGTACACTATTCTATTTCTATATCCACAATAACTAGCCATATGACCAGCAACACAAACAGTCAACCTCTCTTTGTACATGAAATCAATGATAGAACTTAAAATTCAAGTTCCTAAATTTCTAAGGAATGTTGTCTGGCTTTGTCTCGATGAGATCGAGCTCATGAATTTGCTTATTGCAATATAGTTATGACCTTTTTTTTTTTTTTTTTTTTTTTCAGTTCTATGATTTACTGTCACTTGTTAAATATTTTTAATCGTAGTTTCTGTCAATCTTTTCATAAATAGGTATCCAGTTCAAGCAGGTGATGTTATTTGGATGGCACCATTGTGCGTCAATGGTAAGTGAGAAATGCAATACATTTTTTCTGGATGGGGAAATAGTAATGGTTTATCTCCTTTCCTTTAATTTGCATCTTTCTTGAAGACCTAAATACATAATATAATGAACCAAAGCAGTGAAACAACATAGGCCATCATTTATAAAGCAGTGAAACATTTTTGGCCTCAAGATAAATTAATAACCACTTGACCATTTCGAAGGATTATCTTTTACCAAAACAATCAGGTTTGAGTCTAATAATTCACAGACAACAATAGCTGCAAAATATCATACGATTAAAAAACAAACATCACCCAACCTGCTAGCATGCAAACACCAAATCCAAACCAAACAAATAAATAAGTAAAAGGAAGCATGTACATATATATATACCTGTACGTGAGGAGCTTGTGTAGGCACTACAAGAAACTGACTCATCAGGGGCGACTTATTAGGGGCGACTATAAAGTCGCCCCTAATAGTCAATTATTAGCGTCCACATAAAAGTGGACGCTAATAATGGGTCGAAAGGTTGACTATTAGCGTCCACTGTAAAAGTCGACCCTCATATACACGCGGGAATTATTAAAGGGGCGCGAAAAAATTAAGGGGCCAAAAAAAAACTTTTAGCGTCCACAATAGTCGACCCTGATAGTACACCAATAGCGTCCACTTAAGTGGACGCTAAAAGCTTACAATAAAAAAATTTTAAAAAAAAAAAAAAAAAAGAAAGATCAATAGGGTCGACTTTGAGAGTCGACCCTAAAGGGTACGTAGAAAAAAATAAAAAATAAAAAAAAATTAAAATTGATGAGCAATAGCATCCACTAAAAGTGGACGCTGAAGACGCATTATTAGGGTCGACTTTCAAAGTCGACCCTAATGCTTAACTATAAAGTCGCCCCTAAAGAGTAGCTAAAAAAATTAAAAAAAAAATTAAAAATTAAAA
>NC_081541.1:2194579-2222819 GCF_901000735.1 Corylus avellana
AGATTCAACAATGTGTTACTTATAATCACAATTGAAGTATTAATGTATTTTTTGAACATTTTTTAGAAAAAGAAATTTAACCATTTTTTGAAAGAAAAAAAAAAAGAAAATTAACAATTTTGAACAATTTTGAATTTTATATATATATATATATATATAATTGCTTATAGTTATATTATATGCATATTGAATAATATAAATGTATAAGATAAATATTTAACTATATGATCCAATTACAATTCCAATACTTAATCAATTATTCATGTACAATGACAATGACAATGTGATTCATATAATATCAAATTAAGTAATTGACATTGGATTAAACAATGTGTTACTTATAACTACAATTGAAGTATTTTTGTTTGTTTGTAAGTTTATAAGATCAACACTTAATCATATAATCCAATGACAATTCAAATATTTAATCATAATATCTATATACAATGACAATGTCACAATGTGATTCATAAAATGTCAAATTAAGTAATTAGCATTAGATTCAACAATTACTTATAACAACAATTTAAGTATTAATATATTTTTCATTGTAATGTTTTATTTGATTATTTTCCAAATGAGAAGATTGATGAAGTTTTAATGTTTTATTTGATTATTTGTATCATTTAATGTTTTATTTGAACTTATTTTATATGCTTTGTGTTGAACTTTTTTTATATTTTTTTTTATATGTTGTGACAGTTATCTGAATTCTGAACTTTTTTTTGTATGTTGTGTTGAATTTTTTTTTTTCCTAAAAAAAAAAAAGTTAACGAGTTATGATTTAATATTTAAGAAATTTTTTTTTAAGTACAAGTAAATGTAAATTTTGGGTCAAATATTTTTGATTTTTCAATATGGGCTCTTTTTATAGCAATTGGGCCCAAGAAGATATTAAAAATGCAAGAAAAAAAAAAGAGGGTAAAAATAAGCCCAAAAAAATAAGCCCAAAAAGCCCAAAAAAATAAGCCCAATTTTAAAAAAGCAGTTAGCGGGCGGTTATCTATTTCACTAACCGCTAACCGGCCACTAACCGCTAACCGCTAACCGTTAGGCGGTTAGCGGTTGCGGTTAGTGAAATTTACTAACCGCTAGGGCGGTTACGGTTAGCGGTTATTGCCATTAACCGCTAACCGTAACCGCCTTTGCACCCCTACTTGAATATATGAACGAGGGTCATGCATATATAAGGGAGAAATTGTTGAGTATAACTTGTGAGTGTAAAAAAAAAGGATAAAGCCCCACATTGAAAAGATTTGAGTGTTGAGTATAATGTGTGAGTGTGAGTGTAATAAAAGAATAGAGTCTCACATTAGAAAGATGTAAGAAATCATTGTTAAATGAGGGTCACATATAAGGGAGAGATTGTTGAGTATAACGTATGAGTGTAAAAAAATGACAAATTCCTACGTACATTAGAAAGATTTGAGTGCTGAGTATAACTTCCAATTTTAAAACATATGCTTAACATCAAGAAATACAGAAAACCTGTTCCAATTACAGGGTAAATGCATGTATATATGATAGTTGAGAGATGATCACAATATTAACTTTGAATGGACTCTTCTGTATCATGTGGAATATACATAACATCTAGAGAAATGTCATTATATGAGCCACTCTGGATTAGCCAATTAAATTCTAATAATAATAATAATAAAAAAAAGACTATAAGACAAAGAAAAGAAACAGCTGAGAAAATGTGAAACTTTCATATCATTTTTCTGTCACAAAATATTTGGGACGACTTAAAAAGGAGTACTTTAGTCTATTTTTTAGCATAATTTATTTAATATTTTTCAATATTACAATATTTGACTTTATTTCTTTGTGTCTTCATAAAATAAGTTTTAAAAAGAATTTTTAATGAATAAAAAGAAATCAAAATCAGGATATTTTCAATTATTTTATTTTAAATAAATTAACATTAATATAAAACAGTTCCAGGAAGTAATATTTAATATTCTATCAAAAATAACTAATTGAAAATAGTCTTTTTTATAGATATTTTTCATTTGAAAATAGGTTTTAAAACATATATAGATGGTTCAGTTTTTGCACAAAATTTTTAATTTTTAATTTAAAACGAAAAAAGTGCTCTTAAAAAATAGTATTCATCTTTCTAATTTTTCTAACCCCTTATCTACTCTGAAATCCTAATTGGTTGTAGGGTGAGTAGGGTCAACTAAGTCGTCGACTCGTTGGAAACCTTGACGACAAGGAAAAGATAGAGAGAGAGTGCGCTTTCCAACAAGATATACGCGTGCTCGTTGCCTCGTTGGTAGATGGCAAAAGTCCTCGTCCAAATGAAAAGGAAAACAAAAAGAAAACAACTAGGTCCCAATTTCCACAATGTTTAATTTTTAATTTGAAATTAAGAAATAGCATTCAAACATGTCAGTGTCTGTCCTTTTAATTTTTCTAACCCCTTATCTACACTGAAATCCTAATCGGTCATAGGTTGACTAGGTCAATTAAGAGTGTATTTGAAATTACAATTTTTTAAGAATAATTTGTATTTTTAAATGATATAACAAAATAAGGTGTTTGGCATTGCAATTTAAAAAACAATTAATTTAAATAGGAAGAAAAATTTTACTATTTTTATAAACAAACTAGGAGGTGTTTATTTAAAAAAAAAACACAAATTTAAGCCAAAATTACGATTTTACATAGCAAATATTTGATAAAAAAGGTACTTTTTAATATGGACCCAAATTTCCTCCAAATTGGTTTGGAGGAAATTTCATTCAACCTACTATAATAAGTGATAAGTGTTATTCAATTTTTTTGGATTTTTAAAAAAATTAATGTTTGGATTAAAAATCAGTGGAATATATAACAATAAATAATTATTAAAATATTAAATTAAACATATGAGAGATGACACTTGTCACTCATTATAATAGGTTGAAATAAATTTCTTCCAATCTATTCTTTGAATATATTTTATCAAACGTTTTTATGATTTTAAAAAATAATAATTTCAAAAACACAAATCTCAAACTAACCCTAATTCATTAAGTCATTGGAAACCTTGACAACAAGGAAAGAGAGAGAGAGTGCGCTTTCCGACAAGAGGAAAAGGATAAGAAAAAC
This sequence comes from Corylus avellana, assembly GCF_901000735.1. Lineage (NCBI taxonomy): Eukaryota > Viridiplantae > Streptophyta > Magnoliopsida > Fagales > Betulaceae > Corylus > Corylus avellana. Next base: position 2,197,679 of record NC_081541.1, read on the forward strand.
TTTGATGATTTTAAATGATACATTACATTTAAAATGACTAATAAGATTTTAGTCCTACTTATATCATTACTCTTCAAATATATATGGGTCATCTTTTTAATTTTTCTAACCCCTTATTTAACATGTCTGCGTCGTCTTTTTAATTTTTATAACCCCTTATCTATTCTGAAATCCTAATTGGTTGTCGTCTTTTTAATTTTTCTAACCCCTTATCTACTCTAAAATCCTAATGGTCGTCTTTTTAATTTTTCTAACCACTTATCTATTCCGAAATCCTAATTGGTTGTCGTCTTTTTAATTTTTCTCACCCCTTATCTACTCTGAAATCCTAATGGGTCGTCTTTTTAATTTTTCTAACCCTTTATCTAACATGTCTGCGTAGTCTTTTTAATTTTTCTAACCCCTTATCTATTCTGCAATCCTAATTGGTTGTCGTCTTTTTAATTTTTCTAACCCCTTATCTACTCTGAAATCCTAATTGGTTGTAGGGTGACTAGGGTCAACTAAGTCGTCGAGTCGTTGGAAACCTTGGCAACAAGGAAAAGAGAGAGCGCTTCCCGACAAGGTATAACGCGTAGTCGTTGGTTAATGGCAAAAGTCCTGGTCAAAAGGATAATAAAAAGAAAAAGTGAAAAACTAAAAAAAAAAAGACTCATTCCAAGGACTGCATACGTCTCAATTTGCACAATGTTTAATTTTTATTTTAAAATTAAGAAATAGCATTCAAACATTGTCTATGATGAGCTACTTTTTCATATCCACGTCATCTTTCTAATTTTTCTACCCCCTTATCTACTCCAGAAATCTGATAATTCATTTGGTCCAAGTCATCACTAATGATGAGCTGTAGTCGGCTCCATCGAGTCGTTTGAAAACTTCTATGACAAGGAAAAAAGAGAAAGCGATTTCCAACAACGTATACGCGTGGTCCAGGCTCCCAAAGCATCATGAAACATCCACAAGTGGGAATGTTTAAGTGGGATTTGAGAAATGGGGCGAATAAAGTTTTTACATTCAAGAAATTTCTTTAAATTTAATTTATAAAAATTACATATATTTTAAATATATGATATGCATATATTTTTTTAACATGGATAAAGTTGAAATAAATTTTATTAAAAACTCATATATATCTCACATATTATTAAAAAAAAAACATTTGTCATTTCTATAGACTAAATTAAAAATTTTTTTCTCAACTCAGTTCGAAAAAAAACTCTATCTAAATAAAGCATGTAGCATTCAACTTTCAACCAAGCCATTCATCCATATATATACATTCAGCATGAAAGCAATGTTGGGATTTAGGTCTGGGCTTCAGCATCTTCTTGGGCAGGTACTCAGAGAGGGATATTGGACAGGTATTAATCATTGGGCCTACACAGGCTCTGGCTATATGACAGGCCCATCTAGCCCACAATGATCGTGGGCTGTGGAGTAATTGTGGGATGGAATTCTGGGATTGGGTGGAGTCTGCTAGCAAAGGACTTGAATCTGTTTGCCTAAAACATAGACGCAAGAAACTCATTAAGTGCATTTTAGGATTTCAACAAGCGCAAGTTTAGCCACCAGAGAGACACTAGGATTTCAGCAAGAGCAAGTTGACCCGGTATAAAACATATATAAATTTGTGATTTTTCGTAGGTGTCACATACCAAAAAAAATGATTTTCAAAAAAAACATTTTAAATCGAAACAAACGGGACTTAGAGTAAACCAATATGACACTTACCCACTCAAAATCATATCCAATTAGAAATCTATTGCCTTTCTTGGCTACCTCAATTGCATGAACTAAGTTCTCATTGAATTCCAAGTAACCACATTCTTCACTGATGTTTTCTCTAACGTTTTATAGGCTTAAATTTGTTAAGTTGATAAAAAAATCTACCATCTCATATACAAGTCAGCAATTTCATGATTCAGGTTGACTCAAGCCGAAGTCTCTTAATTCACGTACAACCATGATTTGTGATAAATCAGGTCTCCATGTTTCCCGTGAATGGTAGCCAGTAGACTCTTCCTACCCGTGTCTCTATTCTCTTCTAGCATTAGAGCAACAACTACTACTCTGCACAGTCGAGTCCTAAGACGACATCAGATTGCAGTCCTCTCACATTTCTGTTTTAGTTTTTTTTTTTTGTTCCTTTTTCTTTTTGTATCACATTCACGTAGGCTTTCCTTTTTGTGCTTTGTCGTTTCTACATCCTTTGTAATTCTCTTGTACTGAGTTTTGATTATAAATATGAATGAAATACACTGCTTTGGTTAAGCAACCAAAGCAGAGATTTCTCCAAACTCTTTCAAATTTACATTCCTTCATAAGCATATCAATCAATGCATATGTGACACATATTAGACCCAAAGCTTTCTAGGGTGACTTTAAACATTTAACCGTTATTTTAACATTCTATGCTTCCAAAACTATTAAAAAACAGCTCCTCAAATTGTTTGTTGGCTTATAGAAACAAATCGTTTTTTGTCACGGAAAAGAAAATGGGGTAAAGGAAGGAAAATGGTTTATCCAAAAGCACATAAATATAAGGCCTTTATCAATGGAGCGGCCTCATGACTTTTATGGAGCTCTTTCACAAAGCATTTGGGCTTTGAAGTTGTTGTAAAGCCCATCTCAATCACAAATATTTTTTCATGAATTTGTGCACATTGCCCATCTCACAAAGAATTTGGGCTTTGAAGAATTTAACTTTTTCCTCGTTGGATGGTGTTTTTTTTTAAAAAAAATAAAAAATAAAAAATAAAAAATTCAAATAACCGAAAAAAGGTTACATGGTCTGTAGACTAATTCTTTAATTAAAAATTGGGTGAAAGACCAAAACAAAGTTGTGGAAATTGCTGGTTAGATGAAGAATCGATACTCATTATTCTGATTTGGTTTCATGCGAAACGTCGAACCTCTCGGAGTAGGATTTTAATCTCTCAATAAAATCAATTGTTATCAAAGTTTGAGTCTGATTGTCAGTGGCCAATTGAACCCAATGAAATTTCTATGACATAACAATAAAATCCCATAATTATATCGAGAATTACATGTTACTTTCTGCATTTTTTTGGTATATCTGATAGTCTTCAACATTAGTGTTTATTTGGTGTATAATTTTAAAAATTAGTTTTACTGAATCGAAAATCAAAACCAACATTTTTTCAATTATTTTATTTTATCTAAATTAAAAATAGAAAATAGTTTCGTAATATAACATTTCAATAGTCTTTAACAATATGTTTTTTTTAGAAATAATTATTTGAAAAGAGTTTTAAAACGTATAAAAATAATTAATATTTGCATGATCTTTTATTTGTTTTCAATTTAAAAAATATATAAAAAAATGGTCTTGCATGAAAAACAGTATTGAAACCTGTCGGAGTCTTCTTTCTAATTTTTCTACCCCATAGATAATTTGAAATCTGAATAATGCATTTGGTCAACACACACTTTAATCGTATATCGAATTTATTGGTTATAGGCTCAATTAAGTTGTTTGGTTAGAAACCTTGATGAAGAGAAAAGGATGGTAATTGTCAAAAGTCCATCTTATGCTTCCCAATTGTTTATTGGTATAACGAATTTAACATTTTATGCTTCCAAAGATTTAAATAATAATAATAATAATAATAATAATAATAGTAGTAGTAGTAGTAGAGAATGAAGAATAGCAACATATTTTCTCAAACTTAAAACTCAATTCATTGGTCAAGTATGAGAAAATAAAATTGAACGTGGAAAAGTTATGTAATAAGTAAAGTTATATTAAATAAAACAAACTCGTATTTGTTACACATAAATATTAAGCATATTTGCACTATCAAATATATATAAGAAAACTAATTTTATCCTTTAGCGGGAATATAATAAATCAAAAGACTAAGATTGAGATGATTCACTTGATTGATTCGAACTCTCTTCACCACCGGTTGTGATTATGTCTAGTGATGATAGAGAAGGTTTGGAAGGCATTTGTAAGTATTCAACTTTTTCTTCGAGCATTTGTACGACTTTGCTCATTGAAGGGCGATCATTAGGCTTCATTTGTATACACCATAGCGCGACAATGATCATCTTCTTGCCTATTTTCCTTTCATCCTCTGTGGCGTCTTCCATTTCTATGTCGTTTTTGTCGTTCAATTGGTCATATACCCAAGTAGGGAAGTATATTTGGCTTGAGTGTTCTGCGGATGCATTTACATTCCTTCTTCGTCCAGCCATTTCCATCAATAACATTCCGAAACTATAAACATCAGCTTTATATGAGACACCTCCAATGTTTTTGTAGAACAACTCAGGAGCCATATATCCTAACGTCCCTCTTGCAGCAGTCAAAGAGACAATGCTATTATCTGCTGGATATAGCTTTGCCAAGCCAAAGTCCGAAACTTTTGGAGTAAAATTCTCATCAAGAAGAATGTTGTGAGGCTTGATATCAAAATGCAAAATCTGCATGTCACATCCTTGATGTAGATATTCAATTCCACGAGCCACTCCTAGAGCTATATCATACATTTTGTCATAGCTTAGGAGGGAACTTACTTCTGGGGAAAATATGAATGTATTTAGAGAGCCATTATGCATGAACTCATATACTAGGGCCCGCTTTGATCCTTCAACACAAAAACCAATGAGTTGTACTACATTAACATGATGAATCCTTCCAATGGTTGTAACTTCGTTGATAAAATCTTGTCCGTTAGCTTTAGACTTGCTTAACATCTTTATAGCCACAAGACGGCCACTTTGAAGCTTTCCTTTAAATACAGTGCCAAAGCCTCCTTCACCTAATTTATCCTTAAAACTTTTGGTCATCTTCTTAACTTCTGAGTAAGAGTACCTTATTGGCATGAGATTATTGTAGCTTTGCAGAAATTCTTCAATATTGTCATACATCGATAAATGCCTCCTACGCCATTTATATATCAGAAATGCAATCACACAGGGAGTCCCAAGTACCTTTAGTGCAATGGATGGTCCTATACAGGAAAATTACCAAAGTAAATATAATAAGAATTTCTCTATAGGCAAAAGTACATTTACCTCTTTTTACTACCAATAAATTTGCAATATCCTCACAATCTTTCAAGTTTTGTTGGGATTGCAATGTCCCTTTCGTGCCAAACATGACAAAAAAATAATATTGATAAAAACTTTACAAAAATAAGAAGAAAAAAAAATATAATTTTTTTTCCTATTTTTTATGTTTTTTTTTTTTTTTGGTCTTATTTAGTTATTTATTAGTTTTTTAAAAAAACTTTTATCAATGTATAATATTTTTGTCATTCTGAATCACGAAATGAGGACATTATTACCTCAATGCATGCATGGTAGACTTTCAGTTTTTTTTTTTTTTTTTAACTCCAATGCATGGTAGACTGGGCGACATAACATTGCAAAAATTAAAACAGTATAAGGAAATTACAAATTTGTTAATAGTTAGAAGGGGTAGTTGTAGTTTTCCTTCTTTTAACTAATTGCCTTTCAAATTCCTAATGGTTAAGCACAATATTTATTATAATTTTTAAGTAAAGTTTATTAACATTTTCATCTTATCTGTATTTTAAATCATTTGTATGCTTCACAATATCAAATTATCGACTGAAAAGGAAAATTAACTAAGGGGAAGCCTATATATTCCCTCAAACTACAAATTTGCAATATCCTCCCAAACTTTCAATTGAAACAATGTTCCCCCCCCAAAAAAAAAAAAAAAAAACTATAAAAATTTTCAATGTCTCCCCCAATGAAGAAAATACCCTTAATAAAATATTTTTTTAAAAAAAAAACTAAAAATGTTTTTTTTTTTTAAAGTTTGGAAATTTTTTTAAAAATTGTTTAATAATTTTCTTTTTCAAATTTGTTAAGAGTATTTTTGAAGTAGTGCTAGAAGTTCCTTTTGTATCTCTATTGTGTCACTCCATAAATGAGTTAACTTTTAAAATCACCATTTGATTAAAATTTAATAATTTAATAGTGATTTTAAAAGCCATATTATTTTTTGGATTGACACAAAAAAGACACCAGCGGGACTTTTACCATTACTCGTATTTTTGTCTTGCTAGAAAAAAAAAAACTATATATGGTCATTTTTGTCTTTTTCATGGCCTTGGGTGGACATTGTTAATTTTTTTGTAATTTAGGAGGGACATTGTTCTAATTAAAAGTTTAGAGAGATATTGTCAATTGAACAATAGTGTGAGGAGTATGAATTTTTCCCAAAATTTAAAGAAGATTGAGAGAGAGAGAGAGAGAGAGAGAGAGAGGGGGTTCTGACCGCTGACGTAGAGCATGTTCGACTGTAGGCCGGTTAACAAAATGTCTGCAAAGAAATATAGAAATATGTAAATTAATTAATTAATCAGGAAAGTGACTTGAATAATTGGAAAAGTGGAAGACCAAATAAAATTGGGTAAACAACTTTCTCCTTCAATCATGTTTTAAGAAGAAATATAATTAGCAGATTTATAAACCTCTATACTTTATATTGCTGGCGTTGAAACTGGGCTGAGCTCAAGGGAAATAGCCCGGATCACTAACCAAAGCCCCTGAATGACCACTTTGTCCAGAAGCAACCATCCTAATATTCTATGGTTTCTCAACGTGCTGGATTGAGGTAACATGTAGCCATGTAGATGAGGCGAATAATTTGCCAATTAAGGCTGGAAAACGAGTTTTCACTGAAATTTTTCTTTATTGATTTCTCTCTCTCCCTCTCTCTTTCTTCAATGCTTCTCCTTCCTTTTTCATTTGTCTCTCTTCAGCGAAGCTCCACCATGCACGTGGTTGATGACACTCGAAATAATCGGAATTCTTTGAGGATTTCTTAGGAGGATGAACGGCGACTGAAGCTGATTAGCGATGAGAATTATGTTACAGCTGGTGTTGGGGAGTCTGGAAAAGTCGATGGGTTTCGGGAATTGGGACCCATAGCTTATGATTCGAGGTTTGGTTCCGGCAATAGAAGAGGGCAACATTCTATGCTGAGTAATAGGAATGGGTATCTGGGTGAGGAATTCCCTCATTCTAGATATGGTCAGGTTGAAAGATCTTTGAATCCTTTTTCATTATCGCAACGAAGCTCCACCATCATCTTTGTCGAAGCTCCATAACCAAATCTCTCTCCAACAAATTTTTGATCTAATTTTGTTTTGGGTGCTTTTATCTGACTTCGCTCGGTTGAGATAATCGTTTGTGTGTGGACAAGAGGTAACTATGGTTGAAGCTGTGGCGAGCGAAAGGGGAGGCAGGGGAGGAGTTACCTGTGGTTGATAGATTTTGTTGCTAGCTGCTATAATTTTTGGTGTTAATTAATTTTGTTTAGCTGTTGTCAGTAAGTAATTAGAGTGTTTGGTTGTTTTGGTTAGCTGCAGGGGACAGGTTTCATTTGGTGTTTTTGGTGGAGAAAAAAAAATTTAAAAATGATTATTTTAATAAATTAGAGAGAAGAAATTTAGATAAATGGTTGGACGGAGGTTTTGAAAAATGGTCAATTAAATTAGATAAAATGAGTTTTAATTAGTTATTTTGTATAAAACTTTAGATAAATGTTTGGAAATGCTAGCTCTTATGACGACGGAAAAAAAAGGGGTAAGGGAAGGAAAACTTCTAATAAAAAGAGGAAGCTAATTTCGTAAGAATTTATATTTTTCCTTTCATTTATGATATCTAAACAAAACCTAAAAGTTTGAGATCAACCATTGCCATCATCAGCCATAACTCATCCAATTGTACGCTCTTTATTGTGCTATTCTGTCTTATTCTTTAAACAAATTTTTGAGACAAAAACCTCACCGTAGACGTCCCAGCCATCATAAGGAATGCCCAATTTTTGTCCTGCTTTCACAAAGAAAAGAAAAGAATAACATCAGTGTTCGGAAACTTTTTAGTTGGAACTAATTAGACCTAATTGCCTTCCTAAAAAAATGAAAATAAAAAAATCAACGGAGATAGCTAGAGATAGGTTCTTACTTATTTTCCTCGGCACTAGTAGTTTGATAACGGCTGCAAGAACTACGTTCAAAAAAAGATAAACTTATTAATTAATAGAAAAGATGACTTAAATAATTATGAAAGTGTATGGCCTGCGTATATACAACTTTTCCCTGGGCCATGCTTAAGGAATACAAACAACTCTATAAACCTCTAGACGACTTCACATGTTGGGCTACATATAAATTTGGTTGAGTTCAATTTTATGCCTTGTCAATGTGCTTTTGCTGACTATGGATAGCTAGGGTTGTGTATATAATTTTCCCTTGCCTCATTCATTGTGTCTGAGATCTGAAAAAAAAAACATGTAAGTTTGAGACCAGCCATTGGCCAAGCACATGGTTAATTATTCTTCAACTTGTGTCATCATCATTCATCAGCCATCAGCTACAATTGATCATCATCCTATATGTTCGATGTCATTCCGATCTATATTATTCTTCAAACAATTTTTTGAGATAGAAACCTCACCTTTGCCACATTTCCAAAATAGTTTAATATAGAATCTCACGGGCCCTACAAAGAAAAGAAAAGAAATAAAAATCAGAGTTTGAAAACTTGGAATGAAAAAGCAAGTCATTAATTTTGTAAGTCTAAACTACAAAAGATATTTGCCAGTATTTGGTATGCTCCGAACTACTCCCGTCTTAAAGAAGTTATATGTTCAATAATCCTTGGAATATTAATGGTATTGATTAAAATGTGACAAAAGAGAAAGAAAGAAATGTGCAAATTGAAAATAATGGCCAACATGTATGTAAGATATTTCGTTAGAAACTCTCTAGTGTTATATCTTTTTTCTTTTATTCCTTACGCACCTCCTTGGTCGTAGCTGTCGTAGCACCGAACAGGGTAATTCGCGTCGTCCTTGATGTTGCAATAATCATCTCTAGGTGTGGAATTATGACAAGCAACTTGGATCCATGAAAGCATAAAGCCGGAGACCACTGCATCGTAAATGTCAGTACATCGAAAATATCCATCACTATTATTTGGACAAAATGATTCCCTCTTTGTTGACAACAGAGACATTTGCTCTATTTGGCACGACTCCTCCAAATCCCATACGCTCATCATCCCGTCTTCTGGAAAGCAATATTCTGAGGTTGTGCCAGCAATAACATATGTATACCTCTTGGAATGGGATAAAAAAGAGTTGGAAGAATACACTACTCCTCCATTCTTAAAGCAACTAGAAATGTCCAAATATAATGGAGACTCCACTTGTTTTTCACAGTTAACGAAAACCATATAATTCGGATTCAGATCGGGCAAGCTCAAAAAGCAATAACTACCGTTAGCTTCACACGAATCACACCAGACCGATGGATGATATGGAGCATATGGATCCCCTGAACTGAAATTAGTTAGGCCTAGAGAATAACGAGGGATGAAGGAGTCGTTATCCTTCTGAATACCTGAGTCTACAAGTCGGATTGTGTAGTTGTGGTAATCGATCTCTTGTACATAGTATCTTCCATCATATAAGTATAACACTGCTTGGTTATTCTCACATGACAGATTATACCTTTGATCACCGCAGTTTGGTGGATCAATACCATTCAACCGAAAGGGATATCTTATATTGTGGATATTGCCGCAGGAAGAAGCAGGACATTGGTAATGACTATTGTTGGCACTGCAAGCTTCATGGACTAGGACAAGAACAACAATTAGGACCATGAGTCCGGCAGGGAAGAGCTTTTGGCTTGCCATTGATCAGAGAGAGAGAGAGAAGATAGTGAGAGAGGGTATGGCTTCCACAATCCACAGCCATAGACAAATTAAATAATGTAGATTTATAAGGCGTAAGCACTTACGTCATATATTGAAAAATCAATGATGACTGATTTTTACTAGTCGCCAGTCGCCATCACCACATTGTCCAAGTCCATGAAGTTCACCCGAAATTTACTTGTCACTTTGAACAAAGCTGTGATGAGAGGTAATCACCGGAGAAAGCCCAACTATTTAAGAGGCTGAGAACCATTATTTATCCCTCAAGAGCACAGAGATGGATATTTGCTTAGAAATGCTAATCTCATACTTGTTCTTGTTTTTGGCTTTCACCGTAGACCTTAGAGAAGCCCAAAATGGGTGTGATGGAGCTCATGGCCCTGCCATCCGATTTCCTTTCCGACTTAGCAGCCAGCCAGAGCATTATGGGTATCCTGGGTTTATTCTCTCCTGCACTGATGCAAATCAAACGGTGCTCGAGCTGCCGGATTCAGTTAAGCTCTTTGTGAAAGAGATTGACTACATATCTCAGGTAATTCAATTATATGATCCACGTAATTGCTTCCCAAGGCTGCTTCGGGGACTCGATTTATCTTCTTCGCATTTCCATTTCAAAGTAGATTCCCCTTATGACCTTTACAACTATACCTTATTCAAATATCGTTCCCCAATAGAAGATGGGAATTACCAGTACAGGACTATCTCTTGTCTTAGTGGCCCTACCTACCAAGTTTATGCAATCGATGACTATAAAAGCATCCTTCAGTTGCCCATATCTGGTACAAAGATGTATAATCTTCTATCAATTCCAAGTACTTTATTAAGAGACGACGGTGATCACTACAAAGTTCTTCAATTGAGCTGGTGGGATATCCCAATATGTGGACACTGTGAAGCAAAAGGCAAGGAATGCAGATTGAAGAATAATAGCTCTAAATTACAAACCGAATGCTTCCCCAAAGACTCTAAAGGTATTTTCTTCTCTCCAATTTCCACCTGATCTGTAGTCAATTTATTCAGTTTTCAAGCCAACATGCATTGATTCCTCCTCAGCAACGGCGAATAATTCCCTGCGCGCATTCATTTTAGAGCGTGTTGCTAAAGCATTTTATTAGGCCATATAATTGTAGCTCTTCACAAGAGATCAAAATACGCATACACATGTTAACTGAGGAAAAATCACTGCACAGCACGTTTTAGTCCTCTTAGAAAACTACAACTTGAACTCAAGGTCGGAATTCAATTTAACTTAAGCTATTAGCTATAAAATTTTAGGCCAACAATTTTTTATTTTTTATTTTTTTGGAAATGTACAATGAGAAACTAATTATGTTAAATCTTTAACAGGCGCATTATCAAAGTCAGCAATGGCTGGTGAGTTGTCTTGCCCATTTGAAATTATTTTTATTGGGAAGATGTAAATCATATATTAACTCCCAAATATATGTCTATGTTGCAGGTGTCATCTTAGGCTCATTTCTATTACCACTAGCTATCTTTGCTTTGTACCGTCTTTATACTTATGATAAAGTAGAAAAAGAACATCAAGCAAAGATCGAAAAGTTTTTGGAAGATTACAGAAATTTCAAACCTACAAGATACTCGTATGCTGATATTAAAAGGATTACAAATCAGTTTACTGAGAAGTTAGGTGAAGGAGCATATGGAACAGTATTCAAAGGAAAGCTTTCCAATGAAATTCATGTTGCAGTGAAGATCCTCAAGATTTCCCATGGAAATGGGGAAGAATTCATAAATGAAGTAGAAACATTGGGTATGATACATCATGTTAACGTGGTTCGCTTGGTTGGCTTGTGTGCTGATGGATTTAGACGAGCTTTAGTTTATGAGTTCTTACCAAATGATTCACTAGAGAAGTTCATATCTTCAACGGACACCAAGAAATGTATCCTTAATTGGGATAAGCTACATGATATTGCTCTTGGCATAGCAAAAGGAATTGAGTATCTTCACCAAGGATGCGGCCAACGAATCCTCCATTTCGATATCAAACCTCATAATGTTTTGCTAGACCAAAACTTTAATCCAAAAATTTCTGATTTTGGTCTTGCTAAGTTGTGTTCAAAGGATCAAAGTGCAGTGTCCATGACCACAGCCAGGGGAACTATGGGTTACATTGCACCCGAAGTGTTCTCTAGAAATTTTGGGAATGTGTCTTCTAAAGCAGATGTTTACAGCTTTGGAATATTGTTACTTGAAATGGTTGAAGGAAGGAAAAATGGTGGCGTTACGGTTGAGAACACTGGTCAAGTCTACTTTCCAGAGTGGATCTACAATATTTTAGAACAAAAAGAAGATATACGAATCTTTATTGATGATGATGGAGATGCTAAAATTGCAAAGAAACTTGCAATTATTGGACTCTGGTGCATCCAATGGCACCCAGTGGATCGTCCTTCTATGAAAGATGCAGTTCAAATGTTAGAAGGAGAAGAAGATAAATTAACTATGCCTCTCAATCCCTTTGCCTCTGCAGGTCCCGTACAAATTAATGCAAATATACCTATAAAACGTCTAAACCATGAGTTGGAGATCATCCCAGAATGAGAATAGTTGTATATAAATTGGGCGTTTGTGATAACAAATGAGGTTGCATTGATCTTGTACTCTTAATTAGAAGTTATTAATCTTGTAGACTTGTAGTCAATGTAGCGACTTCAAGTTTTTTCTTGTATCAATGTACTAGTAATTTGGAGATTATAAAAATGTACGTACCTGGTAAATCTTCTTCTTCTTTTTTTTTTTTTTACTTTTTTTTCAGTTTTTCTTTTTCCTTTTCAATTGTGAATTCCTTGGGCTGTCATATGATCTAAAACTAAAAGTGAATTTGTTTCTGGTCGCACCGTAGGCATGCATGTTTGATGGCCAACGTACAGTTCTTGCAAAAGGAGCATATGCATGTTTTATAAAACACACATATGGATTTGTAGAAAAATATATATTTATGGAAAATGCTAGAATATAATACATTTGTGAATATAATCTTATAAGCCAGAATATATCTATGATATATTCTTTAAAATGGAAACTACATTTATGTATTTAAACGTACGTGCATAATGCATCATGACAGATATAACAAATGATATGCGTCAAAGCGCAAGAGTGATTTTGATCTTTTCCATTTTAAAAAATATAATACATTTGTTATCTATCATGATGCATTATGCACGTTTAAATTAGAGATTATGTGATTTTTTATTTTATTTTTTTAAAGTCAATCAGAGATTATATATGTTATATGCAAAGAAGTTGTTCACGAAGTTCATTTCACCCAAAAAAAAAAAAAAAAAAACAATGGTGAAATGGAGTTCGAGTACAAATTTTGCGCAAAAAAATCTGTGTAAAACACAAATGACCTTTATTTGGTTATATTTATCTAGTTAAAGAAAGTTGTCGATTTTAACTCTATGTAGTTAAAGTTTATTTTTAATTAATTATAACGAAATTAAGGAATCATGGAATGAGCAAATGGTGAAAATTTAATAATTTTGTAAGAAGAAAGAGAGTGCACGTCTCTACAAGATCAAAACAAAAAATGGAATTTTCTTGAAGCCTTCGTAAGACAACTTTTGACTTACTTTTATGAATCTGCAGTAGTCAAATGTCACTTTCTGGTAGCATTCCATTTGCTGATGATTTTTCTTGTCAATAGACTTCACCCTACACAGAAGGGTGAGGCATCTTAAATTACTACTTATTAATAAAATTTAAGCTAATATGAAGAAGTACATTTTATCATTTTATCAAATACTTTAACAAGGCATGCTTAGTCAATCCTAATGAATATCTCCATTATTAGCATTTCTCCTAATATCATTACTCCAAAAAGTTAGTCTTGTATTGCTTACATGAAGTGATTGAATTATAAAGAAGCTCGAGTACTGCTAAATTCACATTAGTTTTTTGTTAGATAATACTTGACTTCTTAAGTGATTCTAGGGAAGTCTAAATAGTAGCGCAAATGTGGGTAACGCTTTCTATGAGTCTTTTTTAGAATATATCCTTATCACAAATGAGGATTGGATTACTATTAATGAATGGATTTGATTGGGATTAAATGAAGATTGGATTATCTTATATGAAGTGATTTGATTAGGATTAAATTGAATTTGAATAAATTCAAATCATTTGTAAGGTTTATAAATAGAGTCTTATATACAATCATATTAATAGATTCTACCCTGGTAGTGGAGGTAGTATCTAACACGGGACTACTAGTAAATCCTTTGTGTTATTCTCTTTTTTTCCACAATTTGCATTTAATTATTAGTTTATTCATAGTTTTAGAGCTTTTGGCTAAGGCTTTAACCCCTAAGAGCACGTGAACTCTTGTTTTTTTTTTTTTTTTCGGTGTCTCCATTTTGAGATTCTTGACTGTCACCGCATTACCTTAGTAATAGACGTAAGTATGTAACACAAGACCACAAGTAAATCATTTGTGTCATTTTCTCTTCTTTTTCTTTCTTCCCTTTTCTTCCACAATTTACATTTACTTACAAGTTTTTTTTTCAGTTGTTACATTACTTACATATGAAGTCAAAATTTTCCCTTTTTGGTTTACATAATCTCAAGATTGTCGACCATCATTGTTGGTGGTAGTCCTCAAGGACCATTTCTTCAATCAACTAGCATGTAAGACTTTTCAGACCATTCATATGAACCTCAAACCATAATTAATTACTTTGAGAATTCAATGTCGATTTCCTTTTCATTTTTTGTTTTTTTGTTTTTTTTTTTTTTTTTTAAGTTTAAAAACTCTCAATGTTAAATATTTGAATTTAAAAAATTTACAATATCACCCAAATGAAAATTTCCAAAATACTCTTAAAAAATAAAAAAAAAAAAAAAAAACCCATACCTGATTGTAATGTAGACACAACTAATTAGAAGTGCAGAAAAGGTGTAAACCTTGCTGACATTGAAAGGACAAAAAATGTGTTCCAACAGGATACGTGTATGATAGGTGATAGATGCCAAAATTTTGAATGGACTCTTTTGTATCATGTGGAATACACGTACCATCTACAACATGTCACTGCTATAATTAACTAATTATTCTTATAAAAAAAGAAAGAAAAAAGAGGACTAGAAGACAGAAAAAGAAGCAGCACAGAAAAGTCCTTAGTATTTTGCAGGTCCAAGATGTTATTGACATTTCTGTCTGCAGAGAATGCATGTCGATTCAATCACATACCAACAACTACTAGGAAGTGCATGAAGATTTTGGGTGTTAACGTTCAAACAAGAAAAACATACAAAATTGAAGAGAAAAGTAATATTAGTTTCCTGACTCCACACAAAAGGATGATGCTTGCTTATTTAATCCGTTTGTGTTTTCTCACCTTAGAGGATAGAATTTTCTCATACTTAACATCATTTTGGTGGTAGTCCTCTACAACCTTTTCTTCAATCAACTAACAAGTGAGACTTCTCTCACATCATTTAATATTGTTGAATAGTTGTAAATTACCTTGTTGACATTTCAAAAACAAAAAGCGTGTTTCAACACTTTGACTCTTTTGTAGCATGTCGAATTTTCATACCATCTTCGTATGAGTTTCCTCACCTCTGAGGATAGGATTTTCCTATACTTAAGCTAACATCATTTTGGTGGTAGTCCTCTATAACCTTTTATTCAATCAACTAACAAGTGAGACTTTTCTCACACCATTCATTATTGCTGAATAGTTGTAAATTACCTTGTTGACATTTCAAAGGCAAAAAGTGTGTTTCAACACTTTGACTCTTTTGTAGCATGTGAAATTTTCATACCATCTCCATATGAGTTTCAATTCCTCACCTCTGAGGATAGGATTGTCCTATACTTAGGCTAACATCATTTTAGTGGTATTCCTACACAACCTTTTCTTCAATCAACTAACAAGGTGGTGTTCGTTAATTCAAATGGCTTGAAATCATCATTCTAGTGGTATTTTTTTTTTCTCCATTTGCCTAGTCCACAAAGGTGGTGTTCGTTAAACACTATCATTCCACTAAATACTATTCATCTCATTTTTTAAAAAAATCAGCATCTAAAAATTTTCACTTTTTATATCACATAATTTACTTTTTGTTACTATTCAAATAAAAAAAATTACTACAATTTTATTTTTTTACTTTTTAATACTACTTTTTCACATTTCTATACCAATCATTATTATTTTTTAAAAAAAATTAAAATAAATAAACAGTACCATGTTGCCATGTTGTTTAACAAACTAGGCCTGCCCACCTACTCTTTCCTTATTTTGTCTAATTTGCCCAGATTCTTCTAGTGTGTTCTAGGCTTATAGCCATTTCTCCACTCCAATAAGCCAAACAAAACAAACAAACAAAAAAAGTCCCAAACTCCTTTGCGTTCTCTCTCTCTCTCTCCCTGTTTTTCTCCCTCGATTGACGTGTCATTTTAACACGTCAAAAATTTGTTTTTTGACGTGTTGCTACCAACACGTCAAAAGTTTTTGACGTGTCACTGTAGACACGTCAAAATTTTGAGTTTTTTGACACCTACCCTTTTGACCGTTGATGAACGTCAAAAACGACGTGTCAAAAACCCCTGGTAAAAAATTATCCCCATTTTTGTAGTGAGAGGTCATCCCAGAATGAGAATAATTGCAGATAAATTGGGCGTACGGATAACAAATGAGGTTGCAATGATATTGTACTCTTAAAAGTTATTAATCTTGTAGACTTGAAGTCAATGTAGCGACTTCAAGTTTTTTTCTTGTATCAATGTAGGAGTTATTTGGAGATTATAAAAATGTACGTACCTGGTAAATCTTCTTCTTATTTTTTTCAGTTTTCTTTTTTCCTTTCAATTGTGAATTCCTTGGGCTGTCATATAATCTAAAAGTGAAATTGTTTTTAGTCGCACCGTAGGCATGCACGTTTGATGGCCAACGTCGCACAGTTCTTGCAAAAGGCGCATGCATGTTTTATAAAACACACATATGGATTAATTTGTAGCAAAATATATATTTATGGGAAATGCTAGAATATAATACATTTGTGAATATAATCTTATAATTAAGCCAGAATATATTTATGATATATTCCTTAAAATCAGAGACGGATTCAAAAGGGGATAGGGGATGGCCATGGCCTCTCCGCTACAAAAAACTATATGATTTGTAACATGTCAACTTTGACACATTACTAAAGTTTTTGATTTTTTTTTTTTTTTTTTTTTTTTTTTTAGTTTAGATTTTAGTAACGTCAAAGGATTATTTTACGTTACTAAAACACAATTTTTTTTAAAAGATTTTGAGAATTTAATAACGTGCTCAATTCTTAGTTAGAAAATTAAAACAAAAAAATATATTTAAAAAATTTAAGAAAAATTCTTGAGACCATATTTAGTAGTAACCGGAATTATAGCGTCTTAAATTGAAAAAAAAAAAAAAAAATTTCGAAAACTTTAGTAACGTGTCAAATTTAGGGTTTAGGGTTTAATCGAAAACTTAAAAAAAAAAAAATTTAGGGTTTAATCGAAAACTTAAAAAAAAAAATTTCAAAAACTTTAGTAACATGTCAAAGTTGACACGCTACTAAATGGGCATTGGATCTGTTGATTAAGTTGTTGATTTAATCGATCAATCTCTGTTATATTGACTGATTGTTGAGGAAAATTTATGGGTTAGTAACATCGTATGTATGGATGATTTTCGATTATACCCACTTAATGATTTAGCAAAAATCCCTAAAAAATTTCATGAGAATACAACTTCCTTTTTGGGATACCTTTTGGTTAAATTGGTAGATATTGAATAATTTTTGGTTGATTTTTGGTGGGTCTTTGTTTTATATAGCTGATTGGGGTGTTCTATTTGCTCTTACTGAAGCAGATGTGGCAAGGTTGAAGCAGAAAGTTGCAGAACTCCACCATCTAGGTTTAGATTTAATAATTTTTTGCTCTTACCGTATTCTAAGTTCAATTAATTTTTTTTTTTCAATTAAATTTTGATTTGCTACTGCATGGGTTTGGATTTTTGAAAATCAGATTCCATGATCATGGAATCTAATTTTCAAATTTATTATTTGAAATCTAATCATGGAAGCATGATATTATTTGGAAAAAAAAAAAAAAAAAAAAATTGGAAAAAAAATTATTATTTTTTATTAATTTTTTATACTTTAGTAACGTGTCAGAAAACTAAACATTTAGTAACGTGTCAATATTAACACGTTACGAAAGGATTAGTAACGTGTCAGTATTGACATGACACTTTACTAAACTGAATTTAGCAACACCCAAATTCTTAATACGCCAGACACGTTACTAACATTTAGTAACGTGTCAACCATATTGACACATTACTAAACTACTGCAACTCAAAAATACAATTCTCCCTAAAAAAATACAATAAAACTGCAGTAACGTGTCCCCAATTGCCCCCAACAAAAAAAAAAAAAAAAAATTCCCCCAAAAAAAAAATTTTTGGTGTTAAAAAAAAAAAAAAATTATAGGCCATGGCCCTGCCCCGAAAAAATTTATATATCTTGATCCCTCCCCATCCAACTTTCTGGATCTGTCCCTACTTAAAATGGAAACTACATATACGGATTTAAAAGTGCATAATGCATCATGACAGATCTAACAAATGATATGCGTCAAAGCACAAGAGTGATTTTGATCTTTTCCATTTTAAAAAACACAATAAATTTGTTATCTATCATGATGCATTATGCATGTTTAAATTAGAGATTATGTGATTTTTATTTTTTATTTTTAAAGTAAATCATAGGTTATGTTATATGCAAAGAAGTTGTTCACGAAGTCCATATATTTCACAAAATAAATAAATAAATGAATCAATGGTGAAGATGGAGTTTGAGTACAAATTTTGCGCAAAAAAAATCTGTGTATAACAAAAATGGCCTTTATTTTGTTATATTGATCTAATTAAAGAAAGTTCTCTATTTTTATAACTCTATGTAGTTAAAGTTTATTTTTAATTAATTATAACGAAATTAAGGAATCATGGAATGAGCAAATGGTGAAAATTTAATTATTTTGTAAGAAGAAAGAGAGTGCACGTCTCTACAAGATCAAAACAACAATGGAATTTTCTTGAAGCACAACTCTTGACTTGCTTTTATGAATCAGCAGTAGTCAAAGGTTGCTTTCTGGTAGCAATCCATTTGCTGCTGATTTTTATAGTCAATAGACTTCACCCCACAAAGAAGGGTGAGGTATGTTCAATTACTTCTTATCTAAAAAAATTAAACTAATTGGAAGAGCTAAATTTAATCTTTTAATCAAATACTTTAATAAGGCATGCTTAGTAAATCCTAATGAATATTAGAAGAGCTTAACGAAGTGCTGCACAGCTAGGGGTAGTTTCTCCCTCCCCCCCAAAGAAGGGTGAGGTATGTTCAATTACTTCTTATCTAAAAAAATTAAGTTAATAGGAAGAGCTAAATTTAATCTTTTAATCAAATACTTTAATGAGGCATGCTTAGTAAATCCTAATGAATATTAGAAGAGCTTAACGAAGTGTCGCACAGCTAGGGGTAGTTTCTCCCCTCCCCCCTTTTTTCATTGTTCTTTTCCCCTCCCTTTCCCTCTCTTTCCTTGATCTTTTCCCCCCTTTTCCCCGATCTGTGTTTCTTTTCTTTTTTGTGCTTGTTTTTTGATTTCGCTTTCTTTTCCATGTTGTTGTCTTTTGTCTGCTTGTCTTTTTTTCTTGTTAGGTGTTTGTTTGGGCACACTTTGTGGGTGCCGCTCATGGGGGATTAAAAACCCCGATCTGTGTTTCTTTTCTTTTTTGTGCTTGTTTTTTGATTTCGCTTTCTTTTCCATGTTGTTGTTTTTTGTCCGCTTGTCTTTTTTTCTTGCTAGGTGTTTGTTTGGGCACACTTTGTGGGTGCCATTCATGGGGGATTCACTCAAACTTCTCCCCAGTTCTTTTAGTGCGCCATCGATCTCCTCCGCGCCAGCTTTGCCGTCTATTGTTTTCTGCCGAGTCTTTTCACGCGTCCCCACTGCAATGTTCTTCTAACGCCACCTACGCATTGGTTTCCGGCAAGCACGCGATCGGCTTTTCTTCCAGTTGCTGTCATCCGCCTAGTGTGCTCCTATTTTTTAATTTTCGGTTGTATTGCTTTGATTTTCCCTATATCTTCGTTGGGATGTGTTGCTTTCCCTGTATTTTCCTTGTTTTTCTTGCTGCTTGTAATAAGGCCATGTCCTCTCTCTTGATCTACTCGCTTGTTATTTTGGTCCAGACTCCCAGGGTTGTGAATGTGAACGATATCCTAGCTTTCGGGTCGAGGAGGATGTGTATCGGCATGGAGTCCTTTTGATCCCAGGGTCGAGGAATAAGAGTTACCTATGTATTAGTTTGTGTCTACCTAGCGCAGATCTGTTATTCCAACTGAAGATTAGTTATAGGTTAGCAGATGTTTGATGTCTTTGATGTGTAAAATAGAAACTACATATATGGATTTAAACATGCATAATGCATCATGACAGGTCTAACAGATGATATGAGTCAAAGCACAAGAGTGATTTTGATCTTTTCCATTTTAAAAAATATAATACAAGTTTAATCATTATTATTATTATTATTATTATTATTTTTAAGTCAATCAGAGATTATGTTATCTGCAAAGAAGTTGTTCACCAAGTCCATTTCAAAAAAATAAAATAAAATAAAATAAAAAATCATTGATGAAGATGGAGTTTGAGTACAAATTTTGTCGATTTTAACTCTATGTAGTTAAAGTTTATTTTTAATTAATTATAACGAAATTGAGGAATCATGGAATGAGAAAATGGTGAAAATTTAATAATTTTCAAGATCAAAACAACAATGGAATTTTCTTCAAGCCTTCATAAGACAACTCTTGACTAGCTTTTATGAATATGCATATAGTCTGTTGAAATATATATAAAATATAAAATACTAAAATAAAAGAAAAAGAAAAGAGAGCGGAAGCGGATAGAGACGTATGGGCTACATCTTGTATATTCACTGTATCAATCAATATTACATAACTCTCTATTTATAGAGAGACAATGAGTAGTGACCAAGAAACCCAAATTAAATCCTAAAATACATAAGGAAAGAAATAAACCCTACATTACAAATTAAATAACGGAAATATAAAATATTCTAATAAAGGAAATAATATATTCTAACATCCCTCCTCAAACTCAAGGTGTAAACTTGAGTTTGGAAAAGATAATAAACCTGAAGTCGATGGTTGGATCAAGACAATGCCGGCGAGAAAGGCTGAAAGTGACGGCCGGAGAAATACCGGAGAACAGAGACAAGCTGCTAAAAGAATCCGGTTAAGGGCCAAGCCGCAACTGACAATGACGGTCGAAGAACGAAAACTAGTCATTAAATCCCTTGAAGGGCCAAACCACATTGTGCCAGGGTTCGCCAATAACAAAGACGAGAAAGGCTTAAAGTGACGGCCGGAGAAATATCGGAGAACGTAGACAAGCCACTAAAAGAATCCGGTGAAGGGCCAAGCCGCAACTGACAATGAGGCAGAAGAACAAAAACTAGCCGTTAAAATTCCCGTGAAGGGCCAAAACCGCATTGTGCCAAGATTCGCCAATGAATAAAGCCGTGGATCACAACAAAATTAAGAGATCATCAGAAGAGAATGCTAGAAAACACCATAAAAACGTCATAAGACTTTTATTGAAAGCCACAGAAACAGAAACATGGCTCTGATACCATGTTGAAATATATATAAAATATAAAATACTAAAATAAAAGAAAAAGAAAAGAGAGCAGAAGCGGATAGAGACGTATGTGCTACATCTTGTATATTCACTGTATCAATCAATATTACATAACTCTCTATTTATAGAGAGACAATGAGTAGTGACCAAGAAACCCAAATTAAACCCTAAAATACATAAGGAAAGAAATAAACCCTACATTACAAATTAAATAACGAAAATATAAAATATTCTAATGAAGAAAATAATATATTCTAACATAGTCAAAGGTCGCTTTCTGGTAGCATTTCATTTGACGCTAATTTTTCTAGTCAATAGACTTCACCCTATTAAAAGGGTGAGGCATATTAAATAACTACTTGTTTAAAAAATTTAATTTAATAAGAAAAGATAAATTTAATCATTTAATTAAATACTTCAACAATGCATACTTAGTCAATCCTAATGAATATCTCCATTATGGATTACTTCATAACTAATATAATACTCCAAAAAGTTAGTCTTGTATTGCTTACATGCATGAAATGACTGAATTATAAATAAGTTCAGAGTGCTAAATTTACATTAGTTTTTTTGTTACGTGGGGGACTAAGATTGTCTTAATTACAAATAAAATGAATAATATATATAATGTTACATTATTTAAACTTTTTAAAAGATATGATATATCGTTAGATACACTCTTGACTATAAAATAAATAGTATTAATTTCAAATGAAATAGAGAGAATTATTATTTATAGTTCTCACCATTAACGCCACGTGACATAGATGTCGTAGGTCCCCAAGACCAGAAACAGTAATCAAACCTGCCCAGTGCCCAGGCTGCCCTAGTCTTCTGTATGCTTTTTCTACCCCAGTATACAATCCAAAGTCTGATCAATAATGCATGCATCTGGTCAACACTCCTGCGTCACATGATGAATAATCAGTTGGAAACTAGAAACCTTGATGACAGGACAAAAATGGCACATGTTGAAAATATTTTTTTAATCTAATTTATTAAAGATAAATGTTAGAGGTTAATATTTTTTTATATATATATTTAGCCCATATTTTCTTACAATCAATTATTAGATTTGTGGACTTATGTGAACCCCACATAAATCAATGGTGAACCTCACAAATCTAATGATTAATATATTAAATTTATAGAAAAATAATGACAAAATATGGGTTTATTAAATTCATATTTGACTTTAGCGCAAGTGAATCTCAAATATTTAATTAATCTTATTAAAAATGTATTTCGCATACTCTAAGAGTATATGTCAATTTTAATAAATTGAATTTAAAAAATATCTTTCAACCCAATTAAAAAAAAAAAAAAAAAAAAGTTTTTCATTACAAAAAAAAAAAAAAACGCAGCATTGACTCGCATTGACAAGTTAAACATGAGCAATTCTATAAATATCTCTTGTGTCACTCTAAAAATGAGGTGTCTTTTAAAATCATAATTGGATTAAAATTCAATAATTAATGATCAATCACAAACTTAATGGTAATTTAAGAGCCACATCATTCTTTGAGAGACATACTATAAAAATGTCAAATTTAAAATTGCAAAGAATATAATAAATAATTAACAATATGATTTTTTTTTTTTTTTAAGGGGAAATCATTTCAATCTCATTAATTGATGAAGGATCACGAGCATAAAGCTCTTACATCATAGAGCAAAAGCTCTAAGAAAATAATAGCCGAAGACAGAGACGGAGGGAGGGGGGGACCGAGGTAGGCCATGTTCCCCCCCAAAAATAAGGGGGGGAAAAAATTATAAGTAAAAAAAAAAAAGAAAAAAAAAAGTAGTAAAGTAAAGTTTTAAGTTTAGTCATTTGGGCGCTTTCAAAAAAAATTTGGCCCTATTTTTAAATTTTTTTGCCGTATCCAATAAAAACTTTTGGCCCTATTCACTTTTTTGAGCCATACCCATTAAGTTTTTTATTTTTTTTTATTTTATTTTTTATTTTTGGTCCTTACTTTCAAATGTCTATTTTTTGGCCCTTACTTTTAAATGCTCACTTTTTTTGGCCCTTACGGTAGTCTTTATTTCATAAAAAACAATCAAAATAATTTTTTTTTAATAAAAAAATTTTAAAGAACTGAAAAAAAAATAATAATAAAAAAATAAAAAAATAAAAAAAAATTTGGCTGGCCCCCTCTCATCAAATTTTCTGGCTCCGTCCCTGGCCGAAGGTATAAGGTTATAAATCATAGATACATACATAACAATCTGACATTCAAGACTTATCTATGACATCAAAATTCGCTAACCCATGACTAATTTTCAGTTGTAACAACAAGTCTACTCAAAACAGACTCAATTCGATACATATGTAGCAACATCCTCCTACCGAAACTCATCCTCCTCAACTCGACAATAAATAAATTAATACAATAATCTTAATGACCAACAAAAGACAAACACAAATTAGTTTAACAATTTAACACGAATGCTAATTTGACTGGGACTCAACAATAAATAATTCTACAATTATAACAATCATATATATGAACAAACTGAACTCTCTCGTAATTTTATCACACTATACGTGCAATAAATCAACCACACGTGACAGTCCCTACCACACACAAATAAGATGTGCATGGGGACGTATCTTGTATGAAACAAACAGACCAGTATTGGCAGTATTGCATTCTTTTGTTGACTTTGAGTGTCGTATGATCGTATTAAACAAACAAACAGAGAAGCAGGACTGGACTATTGAACAATGTATGGATGATGTTTCATTGTTGAAGATCTGCCGTGCAACTTGACATGCTATTTTGACTTTTTGTCCTTAATTTTATATGGAAAATGTCTCCCCTTTTTTTTTTCTTTTTTTTGTTAAAAAAGTGAATGTATCCTATGATTTGCCGTGCAAGTTAGGTTGCTATTTGGACAAACATAGAAATTTCCTTCACAAATTGGTTGTTAGACTTTCTTATGATTCAGTACTCTCTAAAAAAGTCGTGTGTTATTTATGATATGAGGAATATATATTTTTTATAATAGCATTTTTTTAATAAGATTAATAAAAAAGTATATGTCACTTTTTAAATGCCAGTTTCTAAGAAATTTCTATATTCATAAATACTTTTTAATATGGACACAAATTTCCTCCAAATTTATTTGGAGAAAATTTCATTCAACCTTCTATAATGTGAAATGTTTTAGAAAATTCGAAGTTATCGTGCTATTTTTTGCAAATTTGACATCTTTAAATATTATAACTAGTTTGGATGTGTGTCAATTAGTCTAAAAGAATGGACCGTAAAAATGAATCAGTTGTACGTGAAGTTTACCTTGTCATAATTAATTTTGTAGGTTCCATGGCGTGATGGGCATTTATTCAAATTGACACCAAGTCAATGGTGATTGAAATTTGAGGCACAGCGTAATGAAGGAAAGAGATATTAACAAATTTTTCCAACTCCGGCATTTCCTTGAAATACCACTTTTCATATGTGACCAGTCAAATACGTTAAGTTCTACATACCTATCATAATAATTTATGGATTCAACTTTCACTATCTTCGATCTTCCAACTTCCAAATGCATTTATTTGGAAGCGTGTATCATGGTTATAAATTCATTAATTTTGGTTGAAAAGGCGTAGTCATTTATTAAATGGTTCATTTATTTATACACCCACTTCAAGCGTATACTAGACGATGAGAATTAAAT
>NC_081541.1:2222919-2224021 GCF_901000735.1 Corylus avellana
TTGCCGACAAGAAAACTGTATACAGGTACCAGTGTTGTGGTTGTTATCGGTACAAGATTACAAGCAACAAACACAGGTGATAAATAACTCAATTCACATTCCAAGCATTTACATCTTTAAAAATAAAAAAATAAAATAAAATAAACGATCCTATGCTTTAATGCATTATCAACAAAAACCCATAGATTTTCGATTTTGTCAAATAGATTCACGCAGTTCGAGTCATTATTAAATGAAAAATGTCGGATATTATGAGTTTATCAAACAATTTTTTTTTAATAACATGGGCTAAAAAAATAAAAAAAGACGGGTGAGTCTTTTGACTCTTTCCCAATTCCCACTGCAGATAGGGATATATAGAAGAACTAGGAGAGAGAGAGCTAGGAATGCAGCTAGAGAAAAGTCTGGTTGCAGTCCAATTTGTCGCATAGTGAGCACAAAAGTTTACACTTCAGTTGATATTCTAAGCTTCTCCAAAAGAGGAGGCAGAAATAGTTGGAGGAAGGAAAAATGTTGACGATACAGTTGAGAGTACCAGCCAAATCTACTTTTCAGAATGGATTTACAATTTCTTAGAACAAAAAAAAGACATACGAATCTTTATTGAGGATGATGGTGATGCTAAAATTGCAAAAAAACTTGCAATTGTAGGACTCTGGTGCATCCAATGGCACCCAATGGATTGTCCTTTGATGAAAGATGTGGTTCAAATGTTAGAAGGAGAATGAGATAAATTAACTATGCCTCCAAATCTCTTCGCCTCTGTAGGCCCTATAAAAATTAATGTAAATATACCTTCAAAACGTCTAAACCTTGAGTTAGAAGTCATCCCTGAATCAGAATAATTGTACGTAATAACCATATACGTTGCAATGAACTTGTACTCTTAGAACTTATTAATCTTGTCACTGTAGTGACTACAAGTTTTATCTTGTATCAATGTATGAGCAATTTGAAGATTAGAAAAAGTATCTAGTAATTTTTATTTTTATTTTTTAATTTCTCTAGCTTTCTTATTTTCCTTGTCAATTATAAGTTCCTTGGGTTGTCATGTAATCTAAAAGTAAATTGGTTTTTAGTCGCACCGTAGCTAGGCGTATAT
>NC_081541.1:2224066-2224252 GCF_901000735.1 Corylus avellana
TATATATAACACATTATGGACTCAACGATTACTTTTAAGGTATGTTGAGGCTGATCACTAACATAAAGTACTATGTACAGATCTGATATTAGAGAATGGGCATATTGAGGCTTATTACTAATCTGACTTCGAAATATATATAAAGTATGACCTAGAAATCTGATGAGAGAAAGAGAGGTAAAGCTT
>NC_081541.1:2224354-2230275 GCF_901000735.1 Corylus avellana
TTAATTAAAAAAGTCGTTTAAAACTTTCAATTGTGATAATGTTCCCTCTAAACCGTCAAAAAATTGTCAATATCTACCCCGAGATTAGCAACAAAACAAAAATGACCTTATAAATTTTTTAATAAGCTAGACAAAACACTCCTATAAATTAAAAATAAAAACTTAAAATAAAAAATAAACAAAAAAGAAAAGAAAATATATTTAGCCCCAGAACTATCACCTATTTTACAAATAACAATTATACTTTCAAACTTTAAAAAGTGACATCAGAGCTCATTATACTACCATTGCTTGTTAAATTAGACATTTTTCTCTCCAAAAAATACCCTTGAAGTTATTAATAAATAAAATTAACGTATTTCCCCACAACACACAACCCTCCACCACAACATCTTTATGGGGGGTTTCACGTACCATCGGTCTAATAAATATACAAAAATAACCATTTGAAAAAATAAAATTAATGGGGCTAATATGAAAAGGGCCACCCATTTTTAGTGTTTTTTTATTTTTTATTTTTTAATAATTTTAATTTCAAAGTGTTATTTTTTAATAAATTTAAGGTTATTTTAGAGAGAAAAATGCAAAATTGCCTAATTTGACACACGGCTGTAGTATGGAAGGCTATAATATCACTTTTTAAAACTTGAAAATATAAACACAAAATAAATAATAGTTTAGAGGGTTAAAGTGTATTTAAATAAAAAAAATAAAAAAATAAAAAAACCACATTCAAACCAGTGTTGGCCACCCCTTGGCCAAATGGTGGGGTGGCTGGCCATTTGAAACTAACCTAACCACTGGTTTTCTCATAAACCCTCATTTGTCAAACAAAAGCAAATCAAAGATGACAAAACCCAAATAATACCATATGATGCCTAGAGTAATGTTTATTTCTGAAGGAGATTTATTATACACCATATATAGAATACCATCAAACTAATTTTAAAAATTTCAAACATTTAAAACCATATATATATGTTGAAAAGCTTAAAAAAACTATATAATCAGTTGTACGTGCGTGAACATACATAACGATTAATTCAATGGAGGCCTAGGATTTGCTACCAGTTTTCCCATTTGTTTTGAATACTTGTAATGTTTAGAAAATTCGAAGTTATGATCATTTTATTTTTTTGAAAATTTGGTATTCTTCAAATATTATAACTTGTTTGGATGCGTGTCAATTAGTCTAAAATAATGGACCCAAAACTGAATTAGTTGTGAAGTTTGTCCTATCATAAATTTTGTAAGTCCCATGGTGTGATAGGCATTTACTAAGATTGACGTACACCAACCAAGTCAATGGTGATTGAAATTTGGGGCACAGCGTAATATAGAAGAAAAAAGGAAAACATACTTGTCATTTACCCAGTCTTCTCTGTACACTCTTTTCCAACTCCTGCTTTTCCTTGAAATACCACTTTCCACGTGACCAGTCAAATACGTTAAGTTCTACCTATCATAATTTATTGATTCAACATTCATTATCTTCGATCTTCCAACTTCCACATTTATTTGGAATTGAATATTATGGTTATGAATTCATTAAATTTGGTTGAAAAGCCATAGTCAATTATTAAATTGTTCATTTATATATTTATACACCCACTTCAACCGTATTCTAGACGATGAGAAATGTGGATCATGTATGTTGGTGATCATATTTAATGTGTCTGTGACTAGAGTTATATATGTTATTCGCTTTATGCTTCTGACTCTCTCCTATATATATTTATTTTTAACAGTGTTAACAAGACATTCTCGACTAGCCATGAATTATTATTACTATTTTTAGTCACGAACATATATAATATAAGGGTTTTTTAGTTCACTTTGTATATTATTTTTAGTCACATTCATGAATTAAATTATTATTTTTTGTATATCCTAAGAATTTCTAAGTTCACTTTGATATACAAAATTATAATTTATACAAAATGAAATGAAAAGGATTCGTTTCAACTCAAAATCTCAAGTCATACATAAGGGTGTGATTGTTGAGTATAATGTGAGTGTAAAAAAAGGGTGGCGTGTGGTATATATGGTGCAAGCTATGAGCATGAACGAGGGTCACACATAAAGGAGAAATTGTTGAGTATAACTTGTGAGTGTAAAAAAAGGGTGGTGTGTGATATATATGGTGCAAGCTATGAGCATGAACGAGGGTCACACATAAGGGAGAAATTGTTGAGTATAACTTGTGAGTGTAAAAAAAAGGGATAGAGCCCAACATTGGAAAGATTTGAGTGTTGAGTATAATGTGTGAGTGTGAGTGTAAAAAAAGAATAGAATCTCACATTAGAAAGATGTAAGAAAGCATTATTGAACAAGGGTCACACTTAAGGGAGAGATTGTTGAGTATAACGTGTGAGTGTAAAAAAATGACAAATTCTCACGTACATTAGAAAGATTTGAGTGTTGCGTATAACTTCCAATTTTAAAACGTATGTTTAAGTTTTTGAGTTGTGTGGTATCTTAACATGCTATGTCATGAGCTCACTAAAAGACTTTTCAAGGTATCAATTTGTCTAACAAATAAAATTCTGGATACAAGTTGACATACATGTATATGGAATTCTCAAAAAAATATTAAAACCTATATATATTTAAAATAATTTATTTTATAAAAAATTGTCTATTTAAAGCCTAGAGAACTACAATTTTAAAACAAGATATTTTAGATAATATAAAAAATATTTTGATTTCTTAATTTTTCTTAAAAAGAAAAAAGAAAAAAGTGCCGATTTTTTTCTTTTTGAATGCCGCTAAAGATTTCGTCCTATTAGGGTTCTGTGAGTTCTTTCCCTGCTTAACTTAAAAATAGACTCTTTTGTATCATGTGGAATTTTCATAGCATCCAAAGAAATGTCACTTTATGAGTCACCAGAATTAGTCGAGAAAAAGAGAAGTACAAGACAAGAAAAAGAAGCAGCTAAGAAAAGTCCTCTTAAATTGTGTTCAACGTCCAAACAAGAGAAGAGAAGAAAACGTACAACACAACCAGTAATCATAGATGTTTATGTGCAAATTAAATTGCAATTACTAAATTGGAAGGGAAAAGTAATATTAGCGCGGTCCTCAAATTAAAGCATCATGAAACAGAAACACCCATAAAATAATTTGTATCCATAAAATGCGAGTTTGTAAATCTTTTTTGATATTTGATAATTGATAATCTTCAAGAAAAATCATTTTTAGTGAATAAAAAAGAAATCAAAACCAGGATATCTTCAGTTATTTTATTTGATCTAAATTGAAAATTTAAAACAGTTTCAGGAACTAATAATTTAATATTCTATAAAAATATTTTTTTAAAAAAATAATTAATTGAATATATATATATATATATTTTTGAAAATAGTTTTTAAACCATGCATGCATATAAAAATAGTTCAGTTTTGCACAATGTTTTATTTTTAATTTAATTTTTTTTTAAAAAAGGTGATCTTAATTTATTTATTTATTTATTTTTTTTGCGTTTTGTAATTTCTTGTTTTCTTAAAAACATTTACATTTTTCAAGCATTTTGTTAAAAAAAAAAAAAAATGACATGAACGGAATGAACTTTTTTAATAATGATTCTAATCGCAGTATGTAGAGTTTGTACATCTGTCTTTTGTATTATATTTTGAGAGTAATCTCTTTTGTGTGATAATGAGATTTTGGAGTATTGGCGCTTTGGAATCTAAGTGATTTTCCCTCTACTATTTTTGTACTCTATCTTTTGATAGTAAATTTTCTCCAGGTCATCTCTGCCAGCGGATGTAGGCTTGTTAAGTAGAACCACTTAAATCTTTGTGTCATGTGTGATTGTTTATCTTTGTTATTCCGCATTCTTCTTATTTTTCGCATCTCACAAGTCTTGGAAAATATGATTAATTTCCTGACACTTATTAATCTTGTAGACAATGTTGGAACTTTTAAGTTTTTTCTTATATCAATGTATAACTATTATTAATCCTGTTAATTTTTTTCTTTTCTTTATTTTTTTTTATTACCTGCCATTTTAATCTTTTCAATTGGCAGTTGCTTGGGCTATCATATAATCTAAGGATCCATTAGCTTCAGCGTAAAATGATTATAGAAAATACTTTACGTATCTTTTTTAATGTTTGGTACGACGGAAAATAATAGTTAAACTGAAAATATTTCGGTTTGACCGGAAAAGCTTCTTTAATTTCCTTAAAATAGTTTTTCTTTTTAAAACAATAAACAATTTTCGAGTTTGACCTTCACCTGCTCAAATCATTAGAGTTTGTGCAGCCAATTTCCATCGTCACTCATATTCCCTTAGAACCAAACGTTGAAAAATATTTTTAGGGGAATAACTTTTTCTTGATTTTCCACCTCCTCTTAAAAGTTGTTTCGTTGAAAATATTTTTCGAAGAAAAATATTTTACATCGAAACAAACTGATCTTAAGAATGAATTTGTCTTCAGCCGCACCGAGGCATGTTTGATGGCCACCAATTCTCACAAATGGAGCATGCATGTTATGTGTTATGTGAATAGGAGTTTGCAGGATCAAGAGTTTCAAGAGGCACACACAATGTGGTGAAGTATGAGGGGTTGAGAATCATCTATTCTTTTTATCTTATCTGTCAGTACATCGAGTTATCTATTAAATAATGTGTCTATGTTAGCGTTAGTTGTGATTCATGAAGGAATAAGGAGTCTATCTTCAAGTCATCACCGAGATGGTCTTTGTTATCATACTCTACTTTGGTTGTTATGTTTTAGTCTATCTCTTATGCTTATGCACTTAATTATTATTGGGAAAATTCTAGGTGTTTTTTTGGTGTTCTCGTAGTGTTTTTTTGGTTCTAAGTGAATATTATTTTCTAAAATGGCAAAAAAGAAATTGTCTCTTATTTCTCTCACTCAATTTTTAAAAAATAATATATACCTAAGACCATGAGAACACATAACACATAACATTCTCTTTATTACTGGGTAGGAATTTGTAATAAAACAAATAAAAAGGCATGTGAAGTTTTATCCCTTAAATCTTGTGTCTGGCAAAGGCCTAGGGTCTTCAAATATCCTATAATGTTAATCTTTTTTAAGCAAAATAGGCAAAAGGAAGAGGTTGATCCTACTTCTTTTCCTATTTAGAGGAGAGTGGCCGGTTGAATCTGTTGAGAATTCTCATTAATTACATTATGTAAAACACATTAATTATGGATTTGACGGAAAATATATATTTTTATATAACACATTGAGGACTCAACGATCATTTTGTCTCTCATTTTTGTATATTGCTTCATGTGAAATAATATAAAGTATGATATAGAGGTGGTACGATATTAGAGACCAGCATTGAGCCTATACGTGTCTTTTAAAAACACAAGCGTTGGTGGTGTTAATGGTGGCCGACAATTCTGCTAGCTAGGATCCCATCATGAGTTTTGCTTTCTCATTATTTCCATGGTATATGCAAGTTTTATTTCTCAACTTTTGTCGGCCAACAAGAAGTGGATTTACAAGAAAGCTTTCTTTATCTTGATGAATAACCAATTCATAATTTTCAAATATAGATGAGAAACTGTCTCCAATAAATGGGTTTAAAAATAGCCACATATGAACTCAAATGTAAGCAAAACATGCTACACGTACGGTTGCTGATTTTTCTTTTTTTCTTTTTTCCCTTTTTGTATTTCACATTATCCCAACGACCATTAATGTTTGTGTTGATCCTTTGGAGACCTTTTGCTTCAATCAACTAGTGAGTGGGACTAGTAAAACTAGAAAAGAAACGCAGGGTAGTGGGCAGTCTAAAACAAGAAAAGAAAGCACTTAGCAAGTGGACCTTGCAAAATTCCTGCCACTTGGACGTGCGTCTTTTAGTCAATGAATAAGAGATTGTCAAGCTAAATTTACAACAGAACAGATTTTTTTATTTTTTTTTAATCAAATAAA
>NC_081541.1:2230375-2233744 GCF_901000735.1 Corylus avellana
AAAGCAGGAGTTGGAAAAGAGTGTACAGAGAAGACTGGGTAAATGACAAGTATGTTTTCCTTTTTCTTCTATATTACGCTGTGCCCCAAATTTCAATCACCATTGACTTGGTTGGTGTACTTCAATCTTAGTAAATGCCCATCACGCCATGGGACCTACAAAATTTATGATAGGACAAACTTCACGACTAATTCAGTTTTGGGTCCATTATTTTAGACTAATTGACACGCATCCAAACAAGTTAGAATATTTTAAGAATATCAAATTTGCAAAAAAATAAAATGATCGTAACTTCGAATTTTCTAAACATTACAAGTATTCAAAACAAATGGGAAAACTGGTAGCAAAACCTAGGCCTCCAGTGAATTAATCGTTATGTATGTTCACGTACGTACGACTGGTTATATAGATTTTTAAGCTTTTCAACATATGGTTTTAAATGTTTGAAATCTTTAAAATTAGTTTGATGGTATTATATATATGGTGTATAATAAATCTCCTTCAGAAATAAACATTACTCTAGGTATTATATGGTATTATTTGGGTTTTGTCATCTTTGATTTGCTTTTGTTTGACAAATGAGGGTTTATGAGAAAACCAGTGGTTAGGTTAGTTTCAAATGGCCAGCCACCCCACCATTTGGCCAAGGGGTGGCCAACACTGGTTTGAATGTGGTTTTTTTTTTTTTTTTTAAATATACTTTAACCCTCTAAACTATTATTTATTTTGTGTTTATATTTTCAAGTTTTAAAAAGTGATATTATGGCCTTCCATACTACAGCCGCTTGTCAAATTAGGCAATTTTGTATTTTTCTTAAATAGTTGGTTATTCTCAGCCTCTTAAATAGTTGGGCTTTCTTCGGTGATTACCTCTCATCACTTTGTTCAAAGTGACAAGTAAATTTCGGGTGAACTTCAAGGACTTGGACAATGTGGTGATGGCGACTGGCGACTAGTAAAAATCAGTCATCATTGATTTTTCAATATATGACGTAGTAAGTGCTTACGCCTTATAAATCTACATTATTTAATTTGTCTATGGCTGTGGATTGTGGAAGCCATACCCTCTCTCACTATCTTCTCTCTCTCTCTCTCTGATCAATGGCAAGCCAAAAGCTCTTCCCTGCCGGACTCATGGTCCTAATTGTTGTTCTTGTCCTAGTCCATGAAGCTTGCAGTGCCAACAATAGTCATTACCAATGTCCTGCTTCTTCCTGCGGCAATATCCACAATATAAGATATCCCTTTCGGTTGAATGGTATTGATCCACCAAACTGCGGTGATGAAAGGTATAATTTGTCATGTGAGAATAACCAAGCAGTGTTATACTTATATGATGGAAGATACTATGTACAGGAGATCGATTACCACAACTACACAATCCGACTTGTAGACTCAGGTATTCAGAAGGATAACGACTCCTTCATCCCTCGTTATTCTCTAGGCACAACTAATTTCAGTTCTGGGGATCCATATGCTCTACATCATCCATATTGGATCAGCTGCAATTCGTGTGAAGTTAGCGGTAGTTATTGCTCTTTGAGCTTGCCCTATCTGCATCGGACATCTATGGTTTTCGTTAACTGCGAAAAAAAAGTGAAGTCTCGGAGGTATATGGACATTTCTAGTTGCTTTAAGAATGGAGGAGGAGTGTATTCTTCCAACTCTTTTTTATCCCATTCCAAGAGGTATACATATGTTATTGCTGGCAGAACCCCAGCATATTGCATTCCAGAAGACCTGATGATGAGCGTATGGGATTTGGAGGAGTCGTGCCAAATAGAGCAAATGTATCTGTCAACATCGAGGGTATCTTTTTGTCCAAATAATAGTGATAGATATTTTCGATGTACTGACTTTTACGATGCAGTGGTCTCCGGCTTTATGCTTTCATGGTTCCAAGTTGCTTGTCATAATTCCACACCTAGAGATGGTCTTTGCTACATCACTGACCATAAGAATTACACTGTTCAGTGCTTCCCTCAATCATCAGGCCTCTTCCCTCAATCATCAGGTGCGTAAGGAACGCAAGAAAAAAGATATAACACTAGAGAGTTTCTAATGAAATATCTTACATACATGTTGGCCATTATTTTCAATTTGCACATTTCTTTCTTTCTCTTTTGTCACATTTTAATCAATACCATTAATATTCCAAGGATTATTGAACATATAACTTCTTTAAGACGGGAGTAGTTCAGAGCATACCAAATACTGGCAAATATCTTTTGTAGTTTAGACTTACAAAATTAATGACTTGCTTTTTCATTCCAAGTTTCCAAACACTGATTTTTATTTCTTTTCTTTTCTTGGTACTAGAGGTGCCAGCGGGATTCTTTATTAGACTGCTTTGGAAATGTGGCAAAGGTGAGGTTTCTATCTCAAAAAGTTTTTTGAAGAATAATATAGATCGGAATGATATCGAATATATAGGATGATGATCAATTGTAGCTGATGGCTGATGAATGATGATGACACAAGTTGAAGAATAATTAACCATGTGCTTGGCCAATGGCTGGTCTCAAACTTGCATGTTTTTTTTTTTTCAGATCTCAGACACAATGAATGAGGCAAGGGAAAATTATATACACAACCCTATCCATAGTCAGCTAAAGCACATTGAC
Organism: Corylus avellana; assembly: GCF_901000735.1. Taxonomy (NCBI): domain Eukaryota; kingdom Viridiplantae; phylum Streptophyta; class Magnoliopsida; order Fagales; family Betulaceae; genus Corylus; species Corylus avellana. Next base: position 2,233,000 of record NC_081541.1, read on the forward strand.
AAGGCATAAAATTGAACTCAACCAAATTTATATATAGCCCAACATGTGAAGTCGTCTAGAGGTTTATAGAGTTGTTTGTATTCCTTAAGCATGGCCTACGGGAAAGTTGTATATACGCAGGCCATACACTTTTATAATTATTAAAGTCATATTTTCTATTAATTAATAAGTTTATCTTTTTTTTTGTACATAGTTCTTGCAGCTGTTATCAAACTACTAGTGCCGAGGAAAATAAGTAAGAACCTATCTCTAGCTATCTCCGTTGATTTGTTTATTTATTTATTTTCATTTTTTTAGGAAGGCAATGAGGTCTAATTAGTTCCAACTAAAAAGTTTCCGAACACTAATGTTATTCTTTTCTTTTCTTTGTGAAAGCAGGACAAAAATATGGCATTCCTTACATACATGATGGTGGCTTAGACAACTACACAGGTGAGGTTTTTGTCTCAAAAATTTGTTTAAAGAATAAGACAGAATAGCACAATAAATTGAACAATTAATTGGATTAGTCATGGGTGATGTTGATCTCAAACTTTTAGGTTTTGTTTAGATGTAAGAAATGGAAGGAAAAATATAAATTCTTATGAAATTAGCTTCCTCTCTTTATTAGAAGTTTTCCTTCCCTTACCCCATTTTTTTCCGTCGTAATAAGAGGTAGCATTTTCAAACATTTATCCGAAGTTTTATACAAAATAACTAATCAAAACTCATTTTATCTAATTTAATTGACCATTTTTCAAGACCT
>NC_081541.1:2233844-2259194 GCF_901000735.1 Corylus avellana
AAGTCAGATAAAAGCACCCAAAACAAAATTAGATCAAAAATTTGTTGGAGAGAGATTTGGTTATGGAGCTTCGACAAAGATGATGGTGGAGCTTCGTTGCGATAATGAAAAAGGATTCAAAGATCTTTCAACCTGAGCATATCTAGAATGAGGGAATTCCTCACCCAGATACCCATTCCTATTACTCAGCATAGAATGTTGCCCTCTTCTATTGCCGGAACCAAACCTCGAATCATAAGCTATGGGTCCCAATTCCCGAAACCCATCGACTTTTCCAGACTCCCCAACACCAGCTCTAACATAATTCTCATCGCTCATCAGCTTCAGTCGCCGTTCATCCTCCTAAGAAATCCTCAAAGAATTCCGATTATTTCGAGTGTCATCAACCACATGGTGGAGCTTCGCTGAAGAGAGACAAATGAAAAAGGAAGGCAAGCATTGAAGAAAGAGAGAGGAGAGAGAGAAATCAATAAATAAAAATTTCAGTGAAAACTCGTTTTCCAGCCTTAATTGGCAAATTATTCGCCTCATCTACATGACTACATGTTACCTCAATCCAGCACGTTGAGAAACCATAGAATATTAGGATGGTTGCTTCTGCACAAAGTGGTCATTCAGGGGCTTTGGTTAGTGATCCGGGCTATTTCCCTAGAGCTCAGCCCAGTTTCAACGCCAGCAATATAAAGTATAGAGGTTTATAAATCAGCTAATTATATTTCTTCTTAAAACATGATTGAAGGAGAAAGTTGTTTACCCAATTTTATTTGGTCTTCCACTTTTCCAATTATTCAAGTAACTTTATTGATTGATTAATTTATTTACATATCTCTATATTTCTTGCAGAGTTTTGGGACACCGGCTTCCCGTTGAACATGCTCCTCGTCATCGGTCAGAACCTGATCTCTATCTCTCTCTCTCTCAATCTTTTTAAATTTTAGAAAAAATTAATATATCATTTTCAAACTATCACTCAATTGACAATGCCTTTATAAAATTTTAATTGCAACAATGTTCTTCCTAAACTACAAAAAAATTAATAATGTCCACCCAAGGCCATGAAAAAGACAAAAATGACCATTTTTTTTTTTTTCTAGTAAGACAAAAATACGAGTAATGGCAAAAGTCCCTCTGGTGTCTTTTTTGTGTCAATCCAAAAAATTATATGGCTTTTAAAATCATCATTAAATTATTGAATTTTAATCAAATGGTAATTTTAAAAGTTAACTCATTTATGGAGTGACACAATAGAGATACAAAAGGAACTTCTAGCACTACTCCAAAAATACTCTTAACAAATTTGAAAAAGAAAATTATTAAACAATTTTAAAAAAAAAATTTCCAAACTTTTTTAAAAAAAAAAACATTTTTAGTTTTTTTTTTTTTTAAATATTTTATTAAGGGTATTTTCGTTATTGGGGGTGACATTGACAAATTTTTATAGGTTTTTTTTTTTTTTGGGGGAGGAAGAAACATTGTTTCAATTGAAAGTTTGGGAGGACATTGTCAATTTGATTGTAGTTTGAGGGAATATATAGACTTCCCCTAAGTTATTTTTCCTTTTCAGTTGAAAATTTGATATTGTGAAGCATAAAAATGATTTAAAATACAGATAAGATGAAAATGTTAATAAACTTTACATAAAAATTATCATAAATATTGTGCTTAACTGCTAGGAATTTGAAAGGCAATTAGTTGAGCTGTAATAAAAAGAAGGAAAACTATAACTACCCCTTCTAACTATTAACAAATTTGTAATTTCCTTATACTGTTTTAATTTTTGCAATGTTATGTCGCCCGCCCAGTCTACCATGCATTGGAGTTAAAAAAAAAAAAAAAAAAAACAGAAAGTCTACCACGCATGCATTGAGGTAATAATGTCCTCATTTCGTGATTCAGAATGACAAAAATATTATACATTGACAAAAGTTTTTTTTAAAAAAAACTAATAAATAACTAAATAAGACCAAAAAAAAAAAAAAAAACATAAAAAATAGGAAAAAAAATTATTTTTTTTTCTTCTTATTTTTGTAAAGTTTTTATCAATATTATTTTTTTGTCATGTTTGGCACGAAAGGGACATTGCAATCCCAACAAAACTTGAAAGATTGTGAGGATATTGCAAATTTATTGGTAGTAAAAAGAGGTAAATGTACTTTTGCCTATAGAGAAATTCTTATTATATTTACTTTGGTAATTTTCCTGTATAGGACCATCCATTGCACTAAAGGTACTTGGGACTCCCTGTGTGATTGCATTTCTCATATATAAATGGCGTAGGAGGCATTTATCGATGTATGACAATATTGAAGAATTTCTGCAAAGCTACAATAATCTCATGCCAATAAGGTACTCTTACTCAGAAGTTAAGAAGATGACCAAAAGTTTTACGGATGAATTAGGTGAAGGAGGCTTTGGCACTGTATTTAAAGGAAAGCTTCGAAGTGGCCGTCTTGTGGCTATAAAGATGTTAGGCAAGTCTAAAGCTAACGGACAAGATTTTATCAACGAAGTTGCAACCATTGGAAGGATTCATCATGTTAATGTAGTACAACTCATTGGTTTTTGTGTTGAAGGATCAAAGCGGGCCCTAGTATATGAGTTCATGCCTAATGGCTCCCTAAATACATTCATATTTTCCCCAGAAGTAAGTTCCCTCCTAAGCTATGACAAAATGTATGATATAGCTCTAGGAGTGGCTCGTGGAATTGAATATTTACATCAAGGATGTGACATGCAGATTTTGCATTTTGATATCAAGCCTCACAACATTCTTCTTGATGAGAATTTTACTCCAAAAGTTTCGGACTTTGGCTTGGCAAAGTTATATCCATTAGATGATAGCATTGTCTCTTTGACTGCTGCAAGAGGAACGTTAGGATACATGGCTCCTGAGTTGTTCTACAAAAACATTGGAGGTGTGTCATATAAAGCTGATGTTTATAGTTTCGGAATGTTATTGATGGAAATGGCTGGACGAAGAAGGAATATAAATGCATTTGCAGAACACTCAAGCCAAATATACTTCCCTACTTGGGTATATGACCAATTGAACGACAAAAACGACATAGAAATGGAAGACGCCACAGAGGAGGAAAGGAAAATAGGCAAGAAGATGATCATTGTCGCGCTATGGTGTATACAAATGAAGCCTAGTGATCGCCCTTCAATGAGCAAAGTCGTACAAATGCTCGAAGAAAAAGTTGAATACTTACAAATGCCTTCCAAACCTTCTCTATCATCACTAGACATAATCACAACCGGTGGTGAAGAGGGTTCGAATCAATCAAGTGAATCATCTCAATCTTAGTCTTTTGATTTATTATATTTCCGCTAAAGGATAAAATTAGTTTTCTTATATATATTTGATAGCGCAAATATGCTTAATATTTATGTGTAACAAATAAGAGTTTGTTTTGTTTAATATAACTCTACTTATTACATAACTTTTCCAAGTTCAATTTTATTTTCTCATACTTGACCAATGAATTGAGTTTTAAGTTTGAGAAAATATGTTGCTATTCTTCATTCTCTACTATTATTATTATTATTTAAATATTTGGAAGCATCTAATGTTAAATTCGTTATACCAATAAACAATTTGGAAGCATAAGATGGACTTTTGACAATTACCATCCTTTTCTCTTCATCAAGGTTTCTAACCAAACAACTTAATTGAGCCTATAACCAATAAATTCGATATACGATTAAAGTGTGTGTTGACCAAATGCATTATTCAGATTTCAAATTATCTATGGGGTAGAAAAATTAGAAAGAAGACTCCGACAGGTTTCAATACTGTTTTTCATGCAAGACCATTTTTTTATATATATTTTAAATTGAAAACAAATAAAAGATCATGCAAATATTAATTATTTTTATACGTTTTAAAACTCTTTTCAAATAATTATTTCTAAAAAAAACATATTGTTAAAGACTATTGAAATGTTATATTACGAAACTATTTTCTATTTTTAATTTAGATAAAATAAAATAATTGAAAAAATGTTGGTTTTGATTTTCGATTCAGTAAAACTAATTTTTAAAATTATACACCAAATAAACACTAATGTTGAAGACTATCAGATATACCAAAAGAAGATTTACAACCTAGAATTTTATACATACTATAAGAATAAAAAAAAATGCAGAAAGTAACATGTAATTCTCGATATAATTATGGGATTTTATTGTTATGTCATAGAAATTTCATTGGGTTCAATTGGCCACTGACAATCAGACTCAAACTTTGATAACAATTGATTTTATTGAGAGATTAAAATCCTACTCCGAGAGGTTCGACGTTTCGCATGAAACCAAATCAGAATAATGAGTATCGATTCTTCATCTAACCAGCAATTTCCACAACTTTGTTTTGGTCTTTCACCCAATTTTTAATTAAAGAATTAGTCAACAGACCATGTAACCTTTTTTCGGTTATTTGAATTTTTTATTATTATTATTATTTTTTTAAAAAAAAAACACCATCCAACGAGGAAAAAGTTAAATTCTTCAAAGCCCAAATTCTTTGTGAGATGGGCAATGTGCACAAATTCATGAAAAAATATTTGTGATTGAGATGGGCTTTACAACAACTTCAAAGCCCAAATGCTTTGTGAAAGAGCTAAATAAAAGTCATGAGGCCGCTCCATTGATAAAGGCCTTATATTTATGTGCTTTTGGATATACCATTTTCCTTCCTTTACCCCATTTTCTTTTCCGTGACAAAAAACGATTTGTTTCTATAAGCCAACAAACAATTTGAGGAGCTGTTTTTTAATAGTTTTGGAAGCATAGAATGTTAAAATAACGGTTAAATGTTTAAAGTCACCCTAGAAAGCTTTGGGTCTAATATGTGTCACATATGCATTGATTGATATGCTTATGAAGGAATGTAAATTTGAAAGAGTTTGGAGAAATCTCTGCTTTGGTTGCTTAACCAAAGCAGTGTATTTCATTCATATTTATAATCAAAACTCAGTACAAGAGAATTACAAAGGATGTAGAAACGACAAAGCACAAAAAGGAAAGCCTACGTGAATGTGATACAAAAAGAAAAAGGAACAAAAAAAAAAAACTAAAACAGAAATGTGAGAGGACTGCAATCTGATGTCGTCTTAGGACTCGACTGTGCAGAGTAGTAGTTGTTGCTCTAATGCTAGAAGAGAATAGAGACACGGGTAGGAAGAGTCTACTGGCTACCATTCACGGGAAACATGGAGACCTGATTTATCACAAATCATGGTTGTACGTGAATTAAGAGACTTCGGCTTGAGTCAACCTGAATCATGAAATTGCTGACTTGTATATGAGATGGTAGATTTTTTTATCAACTTAACAAATTTAAGCCTATAAAACGTTAGAGAAAACATCAGTGAAGAATGTGGTTACTTGGAATTCAATGAGAACTTAGTTCATGCAATTGAGGTAGCCAAGAAAGGCAATAGATTTCTAATTGGATATGATTTTGAGTGGGTAAGTGTCATATTGGTTTACTCTAAGTCCCGTTTGTTTCGATTTAAAATGTTTTTTTTGAAAATCATTTTTTTTGGTATGTGACACCTACGAAAAATCACAAATTTATATATGTTTTATACCGGGTCAACTTGCTCTTGCTGAAATCCTAGTGTCTCTCTGGTGGCTAAACTTGCGCTTGTTGAAATCCTAAAATGCACTTAATGAGTTTCTTGCGTCTATGTTTTAGGCAAACAGATTCAAGTCCTTTGCTAGCAGACTCCACCCAATCCCAGAATTCCATCCCACAATTACTCCACAGCCCACGATCATTGTGGGCTAGATGGGCCTGTCATATAGCCAGAGCCTGTGTAGGCCCAATGATTAATACCTGCCCAATATCCCTCTCTGAGTACCTGCCCAAGAAGATGCTGAAGCCCAGACCTAAATCCCAACATTGCTTTCATGCTGAATGTATATATGGATGAATGGCTTGGTTGAAAGTTGAATGCTACATGCTTTATTTAGATAGAGTTTTTCTTCGAATTGAGTTGAGAAATTTTTTTTCAATTTAGTCTATAGAAATGACAAATGTTTTTTTTTTTTAATAATATGTGAAATATATATGAGTTTTTAATAAAATTTATTTCAACTTTATCCATGTTAAAAAAATATATGCATATCATATATTTAAAAGACATGTAATTTTTATAAATTAAATTTAAAGAAATTTCTTGAATGCGAAAACTTTATTCGCCCCATTTCTCAAATCCCACTTAAACATTCCCACTTGTGGATGTTTCATGATGCTTTGGGAGCCTGGACCACGCGTATACGTTGTTGGAAATCGCTTTCTCTTTTTTCCTTGTCATAGAAGTTTTCAAACGACTCGATGGAGCCGACTACAGCTCATCATTAGAAATGACTTGGACCAAATGAATTATCAGATTTCTGGAGTAGATAAGGGGGTAGAAAAATTAGAAAGATGACGTGGATATGAAAAAGTAGCTCATCATAGACAATGTTTGAATGCTATTTCTTAATTTTAAAATAAAAATTAAACATTGTGCAAATTGAGACGTATGCAGTCCATGGAATGAGTCTTTTTTTTTTTTTTTTTAAGTTTTTCACTTTTTCTTTTTATTATCCTTTTGACGAGGACTTTTGCCATTAACCAACGACTACGCGTTATACCTTGTCGGGAAGCGCTCTCTCTTTTCCTTGTTGCCAAGGTTTCCAACGACTCGACGACTTAGTTGACCCTAGTCACCCTACAACCAATTAGGATTTCAGAATAGATAAGGGGTTAGAAAAATTAAAAAGACGACAACCAATTAGGATTGCAGAATAGATAAGGGGTTAGAAAAATTAAAAAGACTACGCAGACATGTTAGATAAAGGGTTAGAAAAATTAAAAAGACGACCCATTAGGATTTCAGAGTAGATAAGGGGTTAGAAAAATTAAAAAGACGACAACCAATTAGGATTTCAGAATAGATAAGTGGTTAGAAAAATTAAAAAGACGACCCATTAGGATTTCAGAGTAGATAAGGGGTTAGAAAAATTAAAAAGACGACAACCAATTAGGATTTCAGAATAAATAAGCGGTTAGAAAAATTAAAAAGACGACCATTAGGATTTTAGAGTAGATAAGGGGTTAGAAAAATTAAAAAGACGACAACCAATTAGGATTTCATAATAGATAAGGGGTTATAAAAATTAAAAAGACGACGCAGACATGTTAAATAAGGGGTTAGAAAAATTAAAAAGATGACCCATATATATTTGGAGAGTAATGATATAAGTAGGACTAAAATCTTATTAGTCATTTTAAATGTAATGTATCATTTAAAATCATCAAAGTTTTTCTTATCCTTTTCCTCTTGTCGGAAAGCGCACTCTCTCTCTCTTTCCTTGTTGTCAAGGTTTCCAATGACTTAATGAATTAGGGTTAGTTTGAGATTTGTGTTTTTGAAATTATTATTTTTTAAAATCATAAAAACGTTTGATAAAATATATTCAAAGAATGGATTGGAAGAAATTTATTTCAACCTATTATAATGAGTGACAAGTGTCATCTCTCATATGTTTAATTTAATATTTTAATAATTATTTATTGTTATATATTCCACTGATTTACGAATCCAAACATTGATTTTTTTAAAAATCAAAAAAAATTGAATAACACTTATCACTTATTATAGTAGGTTGAATGAAATTTCCTCCAAACCAATTTGGAGGAAATTTGGGTCCATATTAAAAAGTACCTTTTTTATCAAATATTTGCTATGTAAAATCGTAATTTTGGCTTAAATTTGTGTTTTTTTTTTTAAATAAACACCTCCTAGTTTGTTTATAAAAATAGTAAAATTTTTCTTCCTATTTTAATTAATTGTTTTTTAAATTGCAATGTCAAACACCTTATTTTGTTATATCATTTAAAAATACAAATTATTCTTAAAAAATTGTAATTTCAAATACACTCTTAATTGACCTAGTCAACCTATGACCGATTAGGATTTCAGTGTAGATAAGGGGTTAGAAAAATTAAAAGGACAGACACTGACATGTTTGAATGCTATTTCTTAATTTCAAATTAAAAATTAAACATTGTGGAAATTGGGACCTAGTTGTTTTCTTTTTGTTTTCCTTTTCATTTGGACGAGGACTTTTGCCATCTACCAACGAGGCAACGAGCACGCGTATATCTTGTTGGAAAGCGCACTCTCTCTCTATCTTTTCCTTGTCGTCAAGGTTTCCAACGAGTCGACGACTTAGTTGACCCTACTCACCCTACAACCAATTAGGATTTCAGAGTAGATAAGGGGTTAGAAAAATTAGAAAGATGAATACTATTTTTTAAGAGCACTTTTTTCGTTTTAAATTAAAAATTAAAAATTTTGTGCAAAAACTGAACTATCTATATATGTTTTAAAACCTATTTTCAAATGAAAAATATCTATAAAAAAGACTATTTTCAATTAGTTATTTTTTAGAACATTTTTTATAGAATATTAAATATTACTTCCTGGAACTGTTTTATATTAATGTTAATTTATTTAAAATAAAATAATTGAAAATATCCTGATTTTGATTTCTTTTTATTCATTAAAAATTCTTTTTAAAACTTATTTTATGAAGACACAAAGAAATAAAGTCAAATATTGTAATATTGAAAAATATTAAATAAATTATGCTAAAAAATAGACTAAAGTACTCCTTTTTAAGTCGTCCCAAATATTTTGTGACAGAAAAATGATATGAAAGTTTCACATTTTCTCAACTGTTTCTTTTCTTTGTCTTATAGTCTTTTTATTTTATATATTATTATTATTAGAATTTAATTGGCTAATCTAGAGTGGCTCATATAATGACATTTCTCTAGATGTTATGTATATTCCACATGATACAGAAGAGTCCATTCAAAGTTAATATTGTGATCATCTCTCAACTATCATATATACATGCATTTACCCGGCCTGTAATTGGAACAGGTTTTCTGTATTTCTTGATGTTAAGCATATGTTTTAAAATTGGAAGTTATACTCAGCACTCAAATCTTTCTAATGTATGTAGGAATTGTCATTTTTTTACACTCATACGTTATACTCAACAATCTCTCCCTTATATGTGACCCTCATTTAACAATGCTTTCTTACATCTTTCTAATGTGAGACTCTATTCTTTTATTACACTCACACTCACACATTATACTCAACACTCAAATCTTTTCAATGTGGGGTTCTATCCTTTTTTTTTACACTCACAAGTTATACTCAACAATTTCTCCCTTATATATGCATGACCCTCGTTCATATATTCAAGATTCTCTATATTAACTATTTGTATTAAAAACTGAATTTTGTTGCGGTTGCTTTCAATATTATTATATATGGTTATACAAAAAGAGTTAGACTATGATAATTTTGTTATGATTATTTAATCTTATTTTTTCGGTTTCATTGTGACCATTTATAAAAAATTTATATATAAATGAGGAATTATTTTATTTCACAAAAATGAAACTAAATAGGTTTTATTTGATTATAAAAAATAAAAAAATAAAAAAAAATCTGTTCAGTTGTAAATTGAGCTTGACAATCTCTTATTCATTGACTAAAAGACGCACGTCCAAGTGGCAGGAATTTTGCAAGGTCCACTTGCTAAGTGCTTTCTTTTCTTGTTTAGACTGCCCACTACCCTGCGTTTCTTTTCTAGTTTTACTAGTCCCACTCACTAGTTGATTGAAGCAAAAGGTCTCCAAAGGATCAACACAAACATTAATGGTCGTTGGGATAATGTGAAATACAAAAAGGGAAAAAAGAAAAAAGGAAAAATCAGCAACCGTACGTGTAGCATGTTTTGCTTACATTTGAGTTCATATGTGGCTATTTTTAAACCCATTTATTGGAGACAGTTTCTCAACTATATTTGAAAATTATGAATTGGTTATTCATAAAGATAAAGAAAGCTTTCTTGTAAATCCACTTCTTGTTGGCCGACAAAAGTTGAGAAATAAAACTTGCATATACCATGGAAATAATGAGAAAGCAAAACTCATGATGGGATCCTAGCTAGCAGAATTGTCGGCCACCATTAACACCACCAACGCTTGTGTTTTTAAAAGACACGTATAGGCTCAATGCTGGTCTCTAATATCGTACCTCTATATCATACTTTATATTATTTCACATGAAGCAATATACAAAAATGAGAGACAAAATGGTCGTTGAGTCCTCAATGTGTTATATAAAAATATATATATTCCGTCAAATTCATAATTAATGTGTTTTACATAATGTAATTAATGAGAATTCTCAACAGATTCAACCGGCCACTCTCCTCTAAATAGGGAAAGAAGTAGGATCAACCTCTTCCTTTTGCCTATTTTGCTTAAAAAAGATTAAAATTATAGGATATTTGAAGACCCTAGGCCTTTGCCAGACACAAGATTTAAGGGATAAAACTTCACATGCCTTTTTATTTGTTTTATTACAAATTCCTACCCAGTAATAAAGAGAATGTTATGTGTTATGTGTTCTCATGGTCTTAGGTATATATTATTTTTTAAAAATCGAGTGAGAGAAATAAGAGACAATTTCTTTTTTGCCATTTTATAAAATAATATTCACTTAGAACCAAAAAAACACTACGAGAACATCAAAAAAGCACCTAGAATTTTCCCAATAATAATTAAGTGCATAAGCATAAGAGATAGACTAAAACATAACAACCAAAGTAGAGCATGATAACAAAGACCATCTCGGTGATGACTTGAAGATAGACTCCTTATTCCTTCATGAATCTCAACTAACGCTAACATAGACACATTATTTAATAGATAACTCAATGTACTGACAGATAAGATAAAAAGAATAGATGATTCTCAACCCCTCATACTTCACCACATTGTGTGTGCCTCTTGAAACTCTTGATCCTGCAAACTCCTATTCACATAACACATAACATACATGCTCCATTTGTGAGAATTGGTGGCCATCAAACATGCCTTGGTGTGGCTGAAGACAAATTCATTCTTAAGATCCGTTTGTTTCGATGTAAAATATTTTTCTTCGAAAAATATTTTCAACGAAACAATTTTTAAGAGGAGGTGGAAAATCAAGAAAAAGTTATTCCCCTAAAAATATTTTTCAACGTTTGGTTCTAACGGAATATGAGTGACGATGGAAATTGGCTGCACAAACTCTAATGATTTGAGAAGGCGAAGGTCAAAAAAGAAAAACTATTTTAAGGAAATTAAAGAAGCTTTTCCGGTCAAACCGAAATGTTTTCAGTTTAACTATTATTTTCCGTCGTACCAAACATTAAAAAAGATACGTAAAGTATTTTCTATAATCATTTTACGCTGAAGCTAATGGATCCTTAGATTATATGATAGCCCAAGCAACTGCCAATTGAAAAGATTAAAAAGGCAGGTAATAAAAAAAAATAAAGAAAAGAAAAAAATTAACAGGATTAATAATAGTTATACATTGATATAAGAAAAAACTTAAAGTTCCAACATTGTCTACAAGATTAATAAGTGTTAGGAAATTAATCATATTTTCTAAGACTTGTGAGATGCGAAAAATAAGAAGAATGCGGAATAACAAAGATAAGCAATCACACATGACACAAAGATTTAAGTGGTTCGGCTTAACAAGCCTACATCCGCTGGCAGAGATGACCTGGAGAAAATTTACTATCAAAAGATAGAGTACAAAAATAGTAGAGGAAAAATCACTTAGATTCCAAAGCGCCAATACTCCAAAATCTTATTATCACACAAAAGAGATTACTCTCAAAATAGAATACAAAAGACAGATGTACAAACTCTACATACTGCGATTAGAATCATTATTTAAAAAGTTCATTCCGTTCATGTCATTTTTTATTTTTTTTTTAACAAAATGCTTGAAAAATGTAAATGTTTTTAAGAAAACAAGAAATTACAAAACGCAAAAAAAAAAAAAAAGCCTCGAAGGACCAAGACCATATGAAGTCAATTAGTTGCATGTGTTCTTTTCTTTTAACCAGGATTTTTGCCATCGACCAACGACCACGCGTATGACTTGTTGAAAGCGCTCTCTTTTCGTTGCCCTCAAGGTTTCCAACGACTTGACGTCGTTGACGACATAATTGAGTCTACAACCAATTAGATGACTCGGACCAAATGCATTATTCAGATTTCAGAGTAGATAAGGGGGTAGAAAAATTAGAAACATGATGCGCACATATTTGAATATGTACTATTTTTAAGATCACCTTTTTTTAAAAAAAATTAAATTAAAAATAAAACATTGTGCAAAACTGAACTATTTTTATATGCATGCATGGTTTAATTTTTATATGCATGCATGGTTTAAAAACTATTTTCAAATATATATATATATATATATATATAAATTCAATTAATTATTTTTTAAAAAAAATATTTTTATAGAATATTAAATTATTAGTTCCTGAAACTGTTTTAAATTTTCAATTTAGATCAAATAAAATAACTGAAGATATCCTGGTTTTGATTTCTTTTTTATTCACTAAAAATGATTTTTCTTGAAGATTATCAATTATCAAATATCAAAAGAAGATGCCCAAGTGGTTGTTACGGCTCTTCCGAATGAAGACAAGTTGGATTGTAGATGGGGTCACCTTATTGCAGATGTGCGCTCCACACTCCAATATGCTCAAAGTTGGAGTGTCAGCCATGTAGGCAGGCAACGAAACGAAGCGGCACACAATCTAGCTAAAACAGCTACCTACGATGTTATAGATAAAACTTGGATGATGTCCATTCCTGAGTGCATTTGTAACATTGTTTTGACAGAGCTTAGCCTCTAGTCTCGTTATCATTCTATAAGAAAATCTCAGATTCTTTTGCAAAAAAAAAAAAAAAAAAAGATTTACAAACTCGCATTTTATGGATACAAATTATTTTATGGGTGTTTCTGTTTCATGATGCTTTAATTTGAGGACCGCGCTAATATTACTTTTCCCTTCCAATTTAGTAATTGCAATTTAATTTGCACATAAACAACTAGGATTACTGGTTGTGTTGTACGTTTTCTTCTCTTCTCTTGTTTGGACGTTGAACACAATTTAAGAGGACTTTTCTTAGCTGCTTCTTTTTCTTGTCTTGTACTTCTCGTTTTCTTGACTAATTATAGTGACTTATAAAGTGACATTCTTTAGATGTTATGAAAATTTCACATTATAGAAGGTTGACTGAAATTTCCTCCAAATTGTGTCCATATTAAAAAGTATTTTTGAATATAGAAATTTCTTAGAAACTGGCATTTAAAAAGTGACATATACTTTTTTATTAATCTTATTAAAAAAATGCTATTATAAAAAATATATATTCCTCATATTATAAATAACACACGACTTTTTTAGAGAGTACTGAATCATAAGAAAGTCTAACAACCAATTTGTGTAGGAAATTTCTATGTTTGTCCAAATAGCAACCTAACTTGCACGGCAAATCATAGGATACATTCACTTTTTTTAAAAAAGAAAAAAAGAAAAAAAAAGGGGAGACATTTTCCATATAAAATTAAGGACAAAAAGTCCAAATAGCATGTCAAGTTGCACGGCAGATCTTCAACAATGAAACATCATCCATACATTGTTCAATAGTCCAGTCCTGCTTATCTGTTTGTTTGTTTGATACGATCATACGACACTCAAAGTCAACAAAAGAATGCAATACTGCCAATACTGGTCTGTTTGTTTCATACAAGATACGTCCCCCATGCACATCTTATTTGTGTGTGGTAGGGACTGTCACGTGTGGTTGATTTATTGCACGTATTGGGTGTTTGGAATTGCGATTTTAAAAACGCAAATTTTAAAATCGCAAAAAAATCTGCGATTTTCATAAGCTGATTAGAAGGTGCTTATTTGAAAAAGTGCGAATTTAAAACAAAATCACGATTTTTATTAAAAAGATATTTGGCGCAATAGTTACCTTTTTAGAACGGGAATGAAAAAAATACCAAGAATACCCACCTAAAATATATTAAAACCCTTTTTTTTTTTTTTCCTTCATCCTCTCTGTCTTGTTCATCCTTATTGGTAATTTGGTTATGAAATCGCAATTATATGCTAATGTTATCCAAACACTCAATTGATAAAAAAAATACTTTTAAGTATGTTTTACCAAACGCCTGTGCGATTTTAAAAAGTAGCGATTTTAAAAACGCAATTTTTAAAAACGCAATTTTTAAAATAGCACTTATTGAAATCGCACTCCCAAACGGGCCCGTAGTGTGATAAAATTACAAGAAAGTTCAGTTTGTTCATATATATGATTGTTGTAATTGTAGAATTATTTATATATTGTCGAGTCCCAGTCAAATTAGCATTCGTGTTAAATTGTTAAACTAATTTGTGTTTGTCTTTTGTTGGTCATTAAGATTATTGTATTAATTTATTTATTGTCGAGTCGAGGAGGATGAGTTTCGGTAGGAGAATGTTGCTACATATGTATCGAATTGAGTCTCTTTGGAGTAGACTTGTTGTTACAACTGAAAATTAGTCATGGGTTAGCAAATTTTGATGTCATAGATAGGCAGAGACGGGGCCAGCCTTGCAAATGGGCAGGGGCCCATGTCTAAAAAATTTAGTTGGTAAGGGCCAATTAGCAAAAATTTAACTATAATTTTTTTTTTACCTTTAATTTTTTTTTTTCTTGTCATTTGGGGGAGGGGGGCCCTGGCCCCTGCCAGTCCCCCCTTCCTCCGTCCCTGTAGATACGTCTTGAATATTAGATTGTTATGTATGTATTTATGACTTATAACCTTGTACCTTCGGCTAGGGATGAAGCCAGAAAATTTGATGGGAGAAGGCCAGCCATTTTTTTTATTTTTTTATTTTTTTATTTTTTTTTTCAGTTCTTTAGAATTTTTTTATTAAAAAAAATTATTTTGATTGTTTTTTATGAAATAAAGACTACCGTAAGGGCCAAAAAAAGTGAGCATTTAAAAGTAAGGGCCAAAAAATGGACATTTGAAAGTAAGGACAAAAAATAAAAAAACTTAATAGGTATGGCCCAAAAAAACGAATAAGGCCAAAAGTTTTTATTGGATATGGCAAAAAAATTTTAAAATAGAACCAAATTTTTTTTGAAGGGGCCCAAATGACTAAACTTAAAACTTTACTTTACTACTCTTTTTTATTTTTTATTTTTACTTATAATTTTTTTCCCCCCTTATTTTGGGGGGGGGACCATGGCTTACCCCGGTCCCCCCTCCCTCCGTCTCTGCCTTCGGCTATGATTTTCTTAGAGCTTTTGCTCTGTGATGTAAGAGCTTTATGTTCGTGATCCTTCATCAATTAATGAGATTGAAATGATTTCCCCTTAAAAAAAAAAAAAAAAATCATATTGTTAATTATTTATTATATTCTTTGCAATTTTAAATTTGACATTTTATCTTATGTCTCTCAAAGAATGATGTGGCTCTTAAATTACCATTGAGTTCGTGATTGATCATTAATTATTAAATTTTAATCAAATTATGATTTTAAAAGCCACCTCATTTTTAGAGTGACACAAGAGATATTTATAGAATTGCTCATGTTTAACTTGTCAATGCGAGTCAATGCCGCGTTTTCTTTTTTGTAATGAAAAAGTTTTTTTGTTTTTTTTTTTTTTTAATTGGGTTTAAATATATATTTTTAATTCAATTTATTAAAATTGACATATACTCTTAGAGTATGCGAAATACATTTTTAATAAGATTAATTAAATATTTTAGATTCACTTGCACTAAAGTCAAATATGAATTTAATAAACCCATATATTGTCATTATTTTTCTATAAATTTAATAGATTAATCGTTAGATTTGTGGGGTTCACCATTGATTTATGTGGGGTTCATATAAGTGTACAAATCTAATAATTGATTGTAAGAAAATAATGGCTAAATATATATATAAAAAAAAATATTAACCTCTAACATTTATCTTTAATAAATTAGATTAAAAAAATATTTTCAACATGTGCCATTTTTGTCCTGTCATCAAGGTTTCTAGTTTCCAATTGATTCTTCATTATGTGACGCAGGAGTGTTGACCAGATGCATGCATTATTGATCAGACTTTGGATTGTATACTGGGGTAGAAAAAGCATACAGAAGACTAGGGCAGCCTGGGCACTGGGCAGGTTTGATTACTGTTTCTGGTCTTGGGGACCTACGACATCTGTCATGTGGCGTTAATGGTGAGAAATATAAATAATAATTCTCTCTATTTCATTTGAAATTAATACTATTTATTTTATAGTCAAGAGTGTATCTAACGATATATCACATCTTTCAAAAAGTTTAAAAATAATGTAACATTATATATATTATTCATTTTATTTGTAATTGAGACAATACGTAACAAAAAAACTAATGTGAATTTCGCACTCGAACTTATTTATAATTCAGTCATTTCAAGTAAACAATATAAGACTAACTTTTTGGAGTATTATATTAGTTATAAAGTAATCCATAAAGGAGATATTCATTAGGATTGACTAAGCATGCATTGTTAAAGTATTTAATTAAATGATTAAATTTATTTCTTCTTATTAAATTAAAATTTTTAAGGGTTAAATACTAAATACTCACTTGGAGTTTCATTTTTATCACAGGACCCTCTGGGGTTTTGATAAAGGACCAAGTTAGTCCATCCGTTAGTTGATCGTTAGTTGACCGTTAGAACTGACACGTGGACCAATCAGATGTTGACACGTGGCACATTTTTAACTTTTTTTTTTTAAAAAAAAAAAAAGAAAAAAAATTGGGGGTGGCTCGGCCACCCCCTTTGGCCATGGGGGTGGCCTGGCCACCCCCATCTGGCCGGATGGGGGTGACCATTGGGGGTGGTTTCGGCCACCCCCAAGGCTCCATGGGGGTGGCCGAGCGACCCCCAGTTTTTACTGAGCCACCCCCAAATGGCCAAGAGCCACCCCCAATTTTTTTTCTTTTCTTTTTTCTTTTTTCCTGTAATAAAAATAAAACCCTAAGGAGGTAAAAACAAAGTTACCAAACCCCAAGAAAGTATTTGGTATTTAACCCAATTTTTAAATAAGTAGTAATTTAATATGCCCACCCTTTGCATAAGGTGAAGTCTATTGACTAGAAAAATTAGCGGCAAATGGAATGCTATCAGAAAGCGAGCTTTGACTATGCAGATACATAAAAGCAAGTCAAGAGTTGTCTTATGAAGGCTTCAAGAATTATTGTTGTTTTGATCTTGTAGAGACGTGCACTCTCTTTCTTCTTACAAAATTATTAAATTTTCACCATTTGCTCATTCCATGATTCCTTAATTTCGTTATAATTAATTAAAAATAAACTTTAACTACATAGAGTTAAAATCGACAACTTTCTTTAACTAGATAAATATAACCAAATAAAGGTCATTTGTGTTTTACACAGATTTTTTTGCGCAAAATTTGTACTCGAACTCCATTTCACCATTGTTTTTTTTTTTTTTTTTTTGGGTGAAATGAACTTCGTGAACAACTTCTTTGCATATAACATATATAATCTCTGATTGACTTTAAAAAAATAAAATAAAAAATCACATAATCTCTAATTTAAACGTGCATAATGCATCATGATAGATAACAAATGTATTATATTTTTTAAAATGGAAAAGATCAAAATCACTCTTGCGCTTTGACGCATATCATTTAATTTGTTATATCTGTCATGATGCATTATGCACGTACGTTTAAATACATAAATGTAGTTTCCATTTTGAAGAATATATCATAGATATATTCTGGCTTATAAGATTATATTCACAAATGTATTATATTCTAGCATTTCCCATAAATATATATTTTTCTACAAATCCATATTTGTGTTTTATAAAACATGCATATGCTCCTTTTGCAAGAACTGTACGTTGGCCATCAAACATGCATGCCTACGGTGCGACCAGAAACAAATTCACTTTTAGTTTTAGATCATACGACAGCCCAAGGAATTCACAATTGAAAAGGAAAAAGGAAAACTGAAAAAAAGTTAAAAAAAAAAAAAAGAAGAAGAAGATTTACCAGGTACGTACATTTTTATAATCTCCAAATTACTCGTACATTGATACAAGAAAAAACTTGAAGTCGCTACATTGACAACAAGTCTACAAGATTAATAACTTCTAATTAAGAGTACAAGATCAATGCAACCTCATTTGTTATCATAAACGCCCAATTCATATACAATTATTTTCATTCTGGGATGATCTCCAACTCATGGTTTAAACGTTTTATAGGTATATTTGCATTAATTTGTACGGGACCTGCAGAGGCAAAGGGATTGGGAGGCATAGTTAATTTATCGTCTTCTCCTTCTAACATTTGAACTGCATCTTTCATAGAAGGACGATCCACTGGGTGCCATTGGATGCACCAGAGTCCAATAATTGCAAGTTTCTTTGCAATTTTAGCTTCTCCATCATCATCAATAAAGATTCGTATGTCTTCTTTTTGTTCTAAAATATTATAGATCCACTCTGGAAAGTAGACTTGACCAGTGTTCTCAACCGTAACGCCACCATTTTTCCTTCCTCCAACCATTTCAAGTAACAATATTCCAAAGTTGTAAACATCTGCTTTAGAAGACACATTCCCAAAATTTCTAGAGAACACTTCAGGTGCAATGTAACCCATAGTTCCCCTGGCTGTGGTCATGGACACTGCACTTTGATCCTTTGAACATAACTTAGCAAGACCAAAATCAGAAATTTTTGGATTAAAGTTTTGGTCTAGCAAAACATTATGAGGTTTGATATCGAAATGGAGGATTCGTTGGCCGCATCCTTGGTGAAGATACTCAATTCCTTTCGCTATGCCAAAAGCAATATCATGTAGCTTATCCCAATTAAGGATACATTTCTTCGTGTCCGTTGAAGATATGAACTTCTCTAGTGAATCATTTGATAAGAACTCATAAACTAAAGCTCGTCTAAATCCATCAGCACACAAGCCAACCAAGCGAACCACATTAACATGATGTATCATACCCAATGTTTCTACTTCATTTATGAATTCTTCCCCATTTCCATTGGAAATCTTGAGGATCTTCACTGCAACATGAATTTCATTGGAAAGCTTTCCTTTGAATACTGTTCCATATGCTCCTTCGCCTAGCTTCTCAGTAAACTGATTTGTAATCCTTTTAATATCAACATACGAGTATCTTGTGGGTTTGAAATTTCTGTAATCTTCCAAAAACTTTTCGATCTTTGCTTGATGTTCTTTTTCTACTTTATCATAAGTATAAAGATGGTAGAGAGCAAAGATAGCTAGTGGTAATAGAAATGAACCTAAGATGACACCTGCATAATAGACATATATTTGGGAGTTAATATATGATTTACATCTTCCCAATAAAAAGAATTTCAAATGGGCAAGACAACTCACCAGCGATTATTGCTGACTTTGCTAATGCACCTGTTAAAGATTTAACATAATTAGTTTTCATTGTACATTTCCAAAAAAATAAAATAAAATGTTGGCCTAAAATTTTCTTGCTAATAGCTTAAGTTATATTGAATTCAGACCTTGAGTTCGAGTTGTAGGTTTCTAAGAGGACTAAAACGTGCTGTGCAGTGATTTTTCCTCGGTTAACATGTGCATGCGTATTTTGATCTCTTGTTAAGAGCTACAATTATATGGCCTATTATAATAAAATGCTTTAGCAACACATGCCTGGCTCTAAAATGATTTTCCGTTGTAGTCTAAACTAATTCGCCTAGTCAAGTTAATTAAGCCAAGAGTAACCATTCGTGAGCAAACATTTTATTTTACTTTATTTTTGGGTGGAAATGAATGCAAGGATTAATTATTCGCCGTTGCTGAGGAGGAATCAAATATCAATGCATGTTGGCTTGAAAACTGAATAAATTGACTACAGAGGTGGAAATTGGAGAGAAGAAAATACCTTTATCTTTGGGGAAGCATTCGATTTGTAATTTAGAGCTATTATTCTTCAATCTGCATTTCTTGCCTTTTGCTTCACAGTCTCCACATTTTGGGATGGACCAGTTCAATTGAAGAACTTTGTAATCACTGTCGTCTAATATTATAAGACTTGGAATTGATAGAAGATTATGCATCTTTGTACAAGATAAGGGCAAGTGAGCGATAGAGAAAATCCCATCATAATCACCGATTGCATAAACGTGGTAGGTAGGGCCACTAAGACAAGAGATCAGATGGGAATGCACTATTGCTCTTGGGGAACAATTGAATAAGGCATAGTCGTCATTGTCGTTTACTTCGAATTGGAAAGGCGACTTAGGCGAGGAAGATAAATCGAGTCCCCGAAGCTGCATTGGGAGGCAATTATGTGGATCATATAATTGAATTACCTTAGATGTGTAGTTAATCTCTTTCACATAGAGTTTAACTGAAATCGGCAGCTCGAGCACCGTATCGTGTGTATCAGTGCATGATAAGGTAAACCCAGGGTACCCACAATGCTCTGGCTGGCTGCTAAGTCGGAAAGGAAACTGGATGGCAGGGCCATGGGCTCCACAGTACCGTAATTGATCATCACACCCATTTTGGGCTTCCCTAAGGTCTACGGTGAAAGCCAGAAACAAGAACAAGTATGAGATTAGCATTTCTAAGCAAATATCCATCTCTGTGCTCTTGAGGGATAAATAATGGTTCTCAGCCTCTTAAATAGTTGGGCTTTCTTCGGTGATTACCTCTATCACTTTGTTCTAAGTGACAAGTAAATTTCGGGTGAACTTCAAGGACTTGGACAATGTGGTGATGGCGACTGGCGACTGGCGACTAGTAAAAATCAGTCATCATTGATTTTTCAATATATGACGTAAGTGCTTACGCCTTATAAATCTACATTATTTAATTTGTCTATGGCTGTGGATTGTGGAAGCCATACCCTCTCTCACTATCTTCTCTCTCTCTCTCTCTGATCAATGGCAAGCCAAAAGC
The DNA here is from genome assembly GCF_901000735.1 of Corylus avellana. Lineage (NCBI taxonomy): Eukaryota > Viridiplantae > Streptophyta > Magnoliopsida > Fagales > Betulaceae > Corylus > Corylus avellana. Next base: position 2,254,759 of record NC_081541.1, read on the forward strand.
TCTTCCCTGCCGGACTCATGGTCCTAATTGTTGTTCTTGTCCTAGTCCATGAAGCTTGCAGTGCCAACAATAGTCATTACCAATGTCCTGCTTCTTCCTGCGGCAATATCCACAATATAAGATATCCCTTTCGGTTGAATGGTATTGATCCACCAAACTGCGGTGATCAAAGGTATAATCTGTCATGTGAGAATAACCAAGCAGTGTTATACTTATATGATGGAAGATACTATGTACAGGAGATCGATTACCACAACTACACAATCCGACTTGTAGACTCAGGTATTCAGAAGGATAACGACTCCTTCATCCCTCGTTATTCTCTAGGCCCAACTAATTTCAGTTCAGGGGATCCATATGCTCCATATCATCCATATTCGATCAACTGCAATTCGTGTGAAGCTAACTTATATAGTTATTGCTCTTTGAGCTTGCCCAATCTGTATCAGAATCAGAAATATATGGTTTTCGTGAACTGCGAGAGAAAAGTGGAGCCTCCATTATATTTGGACATTTCTAGTTGCTTTAAGAATGGAGGAGTAGTGTATTCTTCCAACTCTTTTTTATCCCATTCCAAGAGGTATACATATGTTATTGCTGGCACAACCTGGCCAGCATATTGCTTTCCAGAAGACCAGATAATGAGCACATGGGATTTGGAGGAGTCGTGCCAAATAGAGCAAATGTATCTGTCAACATCGAGGGTATCTTGTCCAAATAATAGTGATGGATATTTTCGATGTACTGACTTTCACGATGCAGTGGTCTCCGGCTTTATGCTTTCATGGTTCCAAGTTGCTTGTCATAATTCCACACCTAGAGATGATTATTGCAACATCAAGGACGACGCGAATTACCCTGTTCGGTGCGACGTCCCAGGAGGTGCGTAAGGAATAAAAGAAAAAAGATATAACACTAGAGAGTTTCTAACGAAATATCTTACATACATGTTGGCCATTATTTTCAATTTGCACATTTCTTTCTTTCTCTTTTGTCACATTTTAATCAATACCATTAATATTCCAAGGATTATTGAACATATAACTTCTTTAAGACGGGAGTAGTTCGGAGCATACCAAATACTGGCAAATATCTTTTGTAGTTTAGACTTACAAAATTAATGACTTGCTTTTTCATTCCAAGTTTCCAAACTCTGATTTTTATTTCTTTTCTTTTCTTTGTAGGGCCCGTGAGATTCTATATTAAACTATTTTGGAAATGTGGCAAAGGTGAGGTTTCTATCTCAAAAAGTTGTTTGAAGAATAATATAGATCGGAATGACATCGAACATATAGGATGATGATCAATTGTAGCTGATGGCTGATGAATGATGATGACACAAGTTGAAGAATAATTAACCATGTGCTTGGCCAATGGCTGGTCTCAAACTTACATGTCTTTTTTTTCAGATCTCAGACACAATGAATGAGGCAAGGGAAAATTATATACACAACCCTATCCATAGTCAGCTAAAGCACATTGACAAGGCATAAAATTGAACTCAACCAAATTTATATATAGCCCAACATGTGAAGTCGTCTAGAGGTTTATAGAGTTGTTTGTATTCCTTAAGCATGGCCTAGGGGAAAGTTGTATATACGCAGGCCATACACTTTTATAATTATTAAGGTCATATTTTCTATTAATTAATATGTTTATCTTTTTTTGTACGTAGTTCTTGCAGCTGTTATCAAACTACTAGTGCCGAGGAAAATAAGTAAGAACCTATCTCTAACTATCTCCGTTGATTTGTTTATTTATTTATTTTCATTTTTTTAGGAAGGCAATTAGGTCTAATTAGTTCCAACTAAAAAGTTTCCGAACACTGATGTTATTCTTTTCTTTTCTTTGTGAAAGCAGGACAAACATTGGGCATTCCTTATGTTGGCATGGACGACAACGGTGAGGTTTTTGTCTCAAAAATTTGTTTAAAGAATAAGACAGAATAGCACAATAAAGAGCGTACAATTGGATGAGTTATGGCTGATGATGGCAATGGTTGATCTCAAACTTTTAGGTTTTGTTTAGATATCAGAAATGAAAGGAAAAATAAAAATTCTTACGAAATTAGCTTCCTCTTTTTGTTAGAAGTTTTCCTTCCCTTACCCCATTTTTTTCCGTCGTCATAAGAGCTAGCATTTCCAAACATTTATCTAAAGTTTTATACAAAATAACTAATTAAAACTCATTTTATCTAATTTAACTGACCATTTTTCAAGACCTTCGTCCAACCATTAATCTAAATTTCTTCTCTTTACTTTATATTAAAATAATCATTTTTAAAAAATTTTTCTCCACCAAAAACACCAAATGAAACTTGTCCCCTGCAGCTAACCAAAACAACCAAACACTCTAATTATCAAAATTAATTAACACCAAAAATTATAGCAGCTAGCAACAAAATCTATCAACCATGCACAGGTAACTCCTCCCCTGCCTCCCCTTTCGCTCGCCACAGCTTCAACCATAGTTACCTCTGATCCACACACAAACGATAATCTCAACCGAGCGAAGTCAGATAAAAGCACCCAAAACAAAATTAGATCAAAAATTTGTTGGAGAGAGATTTGGTTATGGAGCTTCGACAAAGATGATGGTGGAGCTTCGTTGCGATAATGAAAAAGGATTCAAAGATCTTTCAACCTGACCATATCTAGAATGAGGGAATTCCTCACCCAGATACCCATTCCTATTACTCAGCATAGAATGTTGCCCTCTTCTATTGCCGGAACCAAACCTCGAATCATAAGCTATGAGTCCCAATTCCCGAAACGCATCGACTTTTCCATACTCCCCAACACCAGCTCTAACATAATTCTCATCGCTAATCAGCTTCAGTCGCCGTTCATCCTCCTAAGAAATCCTCAAAGAATTCCGATTATTTCGAGTGTCATCAACCACATGGTGGAGCTTCGCTGAAGAGAGACAAATGAAAAAGGAAGGAGAAGCATTGAAGAAAGAGAGAGGGGGAGAGAGAAATCAATAAAGAAAAATTTCAGTGAAAACTCGTTTTCCAGCCTTAATTGGCAAGTTATTCGCCTCATCTAAATGACTACATATTACCTCAATCCAGCACGTTGAGAAACCATAGAATATTAGGATGGTTGCTTCTGGACAAAGTGGTCATTCAGGGGCTTTGGTTAGTGATCCGGGCTATTTCCCTTGAGCTCAGCCCAGTTTCAACGCCAGCAATATAAAGTATAGAGGTTCATAAAGCTGCAAATTAAATTTCTTCTTAAAACATGATTGAAGGAGAAAGTTGTTTACCCAATTTTTGTTCGTCTTCCACTTTTCCAATTATTCAAGTCACTTTCCTGATTAATTAATTAATTTACATATTTCCATATTTCTTTGCAGGCATTGTGGGCACCGGTGTACCGTCGAACATGTTCTACCTCATCGGTCAGAACCCCTCTCTCTCAATCTTCTTTAATTTTGGGAAAAATTCATACTCTTCTCATTATTACTCAATTAACAATGTTTCTCTAAACTTTCAATTGGAACAATGTCTTTCCTAAAGTACAAAAAAATTAACAATGTCCACCCAAGGCCATGAAAAAGACAAAAAATGACCATAATTTTTTTTTCTAGCAAGACAAAAATATGAGTAATGGTAAAAGTCCCTCTGGTGTCTTTTTTATGTCAATCCAAAAAATGATATGGCTTTTAAAATCACTATTAAATTATTAAATTTTAATCAAATGGTGATTTAAAAGTTAACTCATTTATGGAGTGACACAATAGAGATACAAAAGGAACTTCTAGCACTACTCCAAAAATACTCTTAACAAATTTGAAAAAAAAAAAATTATTAAACAAAATTTCTTTTAAATTTCCAAACTTTTTTTAAAAAAAATATTTTTTAGTTTTTTTTTTAAATTTTTTTTATAAAGGGTATTTTCGTCATTGGGGGAGACATTGACAAATTTTTATAGTTTTTTTTTTTTTTTGGGGGATATTGTTTCAATTAAAAGTTTTGGAGGACATTGTCAATTTGGTTGTAATTTGAGGGAATATATAAACTTCTCCTTAATTATTTTTCCTTTTCAGTCGATAATTTGATATTGTGAAACATAAAAATGATTTAAAATACAGATAAGATGAAAATGTTAATGAACTTTACATAAAAATTATAATAAATATTGTGCTTAGGAATTTGAAAGGCAATTAGTTGAGCTGTAATAAAAAGAAGGAAAACTACAACTACCCCTTCTAACTATTAACAAATTTGTAATTTCCTTATGATGTTTTAATTTTTGCAATGTTATGTTGCCTAGTCTAGCATGTATTGGAGTTTTTTTTTTTTTTTTTAAATGTCTACCATGCATTGAGGTAATTATGTCCTCATTTCGTGATTCAGAATGACAAAAATATTATACATTGATAAAAGTTATTTATTTATTTATATTTTTTTTTTAAAAAAAAAAAACTAATAA
>NC_081541.1:2259294-2271611 GCF_901000735.1 Corylus avellana
ATTGAGATATATATATATCCATTATCCGGTAGTTGTGCAATTTGCCAATTGGCGTCATTGTGGCTGAAGTCATAGCTAGAACATTCGTGATCGATGGAGGACAAAATGCGTAATGCCCTCAGCCCTCGACCAAAATGGCAATACTATTTATCTCTATAACAGAAGTAATGAACTCGTGGGGTTCAACCCATTTCAAGTACAATATTATCTTAGAATAATCTCAAAGGATTGGATCAATTGGTGAAGGCTTTGAAATTTAGTGATTAATTTTATCAGGTTTAAGGTTCAAATATTTTTAGGTGCAAATAATTCTTTAAAGCTACGTCAGCGGCAAAGTCTTGTAAAACAATTGTCCAAAACTTTTGTAAAATGACAATTTTTTTTTTTTTTTCTTTTCTAAGGAATTGTTCATTTTAGGTTAGCCTAACAATTTTTGACATGATCCGCGAATTCGACATGATCCCAACATAAAATTAAAAGGTTAAGGTTGAGGAGTCTGACCCGTTTAATTAAATAGGTCAGGTTAATTTTAAGTTATATAGTCTTATAACCATGTTTCAACACAATCCAAACTTAACACGCAACATAATAACGAGCAATTTTTAACATGACCCATAAACTCGACACAAGCCCAATACAAAATTAAATGGTTAAGGTTAAATAGTTTGATATGTTTAATTAAATGGATCATGTTAAAATTGACATTGATAATTGATACACTTGTCTCAAACCGATCCGAACCTAACACGCAAACACAAATTGCAACCCTTACCTTAGATCTGTAGCAACATTCTAGTTTATTATTATTATTTTGTTTTTACAAAAGTAGCCTTTTACTTTTGACAAGTATAAATGCAATTTATATTTTAAAGCACTTTTAATGCTACTCACGACACTGTAAAGGCACAAGCTCGGCTCGTTCGCAATGTACAAAAGCTCGAGTTAAGCTCAAGCTCGTGACAAGCTTAGGAATCCCGACTTGGCTCGCTAAGGAAAAAACCCTGTAATGGCACTCGGCTCGACTCAGTAATAAGATTATGAGAGAGAAAATGACATTTTGTCATTTTATTTTCCCGCACAAGACTAATTCCATCTCTCCAAGTGGCCTTCTAGATTTCCTTACGATAAGATAGAAGATGAGGTTAGTAGTGAGATATAGTTTACTTTGAATTTATACTGTATTTTTTATTTGAGCTTTATTGTTGGGGTGCCCATCTCTTTGTTGTTGTTTGATCTCATGTAACCCATTTTCCCTTATTTGTTTTTTTGTTTTTTTTAAAAAAGTATAGTTTCATATCTACGATTGATTCATTTAATAATCGAGTTGAGCATAAGTCGAGTTTTATCAAGCTAAGCTTGAGTGAGTTCATGGGTAGCTTTGTTTGTTTATAACCCTACTCATGTCACGTCATGTGTCGTGCTTTTTTCCTAAACAAATCAAATCTCATGCTATTTTTTTTTTTTTTTTAATTTACTTTCGTAGTTTTTTTTTTTTTTTAAAAAAAAAAGTAATTAAAGTCTACATTCCTCCTCAAACACCGACTCAATTGACAATGTTTCTCCAAACTACCAAAAAATGTCAATGTCTCTACTAATGACGAAAATACCCTTCATAAATGTAAAAATAATTTTTTGTAAAAAAAAAACTAAAAAAAAAAATGAAAATGAAAAAAATTGTTTTTTAAAAGATTTTTTTTTTATTTTTTTTCAAATTTGTATGGGTATTTGTCTTATTGACAAAAATTTATAGTTATTTTTGTTTTTTTCTCTTCTTAAAAAGACTGACAATTTTTTGATAGTTTGAAAATAATATTTTTCTAATTAAAAGTTTGAGAAAGTTTGAGAAGATATTATTTATTGAGTAAGAGAGTGATAATTTGAGATAAACGTGAAATTTCTAAAAAAAAGAAAAAAAAAATAGTACTTTTATTTGTATAGCTGGAGGTTTGGAGCATTTAAGTGGTTCAATTCACAAGTCAAGTTCATGAGACATTTTCTTGTTTGTCTTAAGAATGGACATGACAATTTTATAGAAAAATTGGACCACATGAGACGTTATTATTTTTTGTCCAGAAAATGCTTGCTGGGGTCATTTACCCCTATCGACCCCCTCCATCCGCCCTTGTGTGCCACGTAGTAGTCTTAGTAAATACCGGATGTACGAATAATTAGCAATGTTGAACCATCAACAGACAACAGGTGAAGTTGGGCTATCTTGATCCGTCTTGGATAGAGAAATCTGCGGAAAAGGTCGAAAGCCAACTAACCCCAATTGAAATTCATGCTCGCATGGCCCCACAACTTTATTATTTATTTATGACAGGAAATTTTCACAAAGAAAGGTCCTTCGAACTTATCCCTCCAAAATAAATCTGCGACCCATATATTGCTTAAATCATTGACTTTTTACAAAAATAGGTGTGACTTGAAATAGAGTTTACACTCAGCAAATCTTAAACTTGAGATCTAAAAGGTGATAATTCATACGGCCACAAACCTTGACAACTAAGCCAACCCTTCCTTTTCCTTTTCTTTTTCATTTCCACTCCCTTCACTTTCTTTTAACAATTCAATTTGATGTCGAACAGTTTCAACTTTTTTTCAAGGTAATATATAGGCGAAACGTATTAAGAACACATAAAAGATGGAAAATAAATGATCAATGACAATGGAAAAAAAGAAAAAGAAAAAAAAAAAGACTCAAAAGAGAGCTTCCAGTGTCTTTAATTCTTGATTTCAATACTAACAAAAAGATGAAACAATAATACCAAGAAAAGAGCTTCTAATATTCGTTATTAGAAGAAAGAGGTCAACATGATAAATCCTGAGTTTGCATACATGTATTTAGATCTAAATATTGTTCTGAAGCCAAATTGTTCTGGACATTATAAGAAAATTGTTCTGGACATTATAAGAGCCAAGTCAACCTATATTTGAAAAAAAAAAAAAAAAAAAAAATTATTGTTCTTTCTTCTGCTTCTTATTATTATTATTGTTGTTGTTATTGTTCTCTTTTCCTTTGGGCCATAACTTATCCATCAAAATAAGAGCTTTCTAAATCTTGGCCTCGTGGGCTTAATGGGATAACCTATTATAGGAGATGTTTCGAGAGCATCTCACCGACAATGACATGGTGGCTCCTGTTAAGTGGACCGAAACTAATACTGTGTTTAGGATTTTATGCCTCCAAATGCAACTTTAGAGCAAATCGACCGGTTGGGTCTAGGATCATTGTAGGATCTGACTTGTATATTGGATCATAGTAGGATCTGACTTGTATACTGTAGTTAAAACTACTGCATACATGATTAGTAGGCCATTTTATGAGGCAATGGGTAATGGGTTTCAGCACAGTTAATGGCGGAATATGGGCAGGAAAAAAAAAAAAAAAAATCTATTATTAATGTCTTCTTTGTGAATGCTCGGTGATCGTAGATTTTGTTATGGATACCGTTGAATACCAATTTTAAACACATTGCGAAATCTATCATTTTTTTGTGCAAATTAAATAGTCAAATTAGCATAAAAAATAAACTCACCTAAAAATAATCAAGCAACTTACAAGGAAGACACCAAAATTTTTTATGTAGAAATTTTCTCTAATGCGAAAAGAAAAATCAAAGTTTATGTTTTTTCACCTCGATAACTTTTTATATTTTGAAAAGTTTGCAGTCTAAATATAAAAGTTTATATTTTCAAGTAAATTTTTTTTTTTTTTTAAAAAAAAAACCCATATAAAAATTTGGTTACTTACCTGAAAATTTTCAAGAAAGAGAGAAGATTATTTGCACTAAAGCAGACTTGTTATTAGAGATTGTGTAAATCTACGAAATTGAGAGCAAAAAATACTATTTGATTAGAGACGGTACGTAGATGGGTAATTGAAAAATCATTTTCAGCTAAAAGAAAAAATATAAATATAATGTTATATGGGTAATTGATGGTTTAGGGCTAAAAATCACTAAACCCATATATATATATAATTGATGGGTAATTGATTGGATATGGATGCAATCGAATTCTTCAAAGTCCACACTTTTCCTATCGCAACGACTGTTTGTAAAACTTTTGAATTTGATTCCTAGTGCGGTCAAACAATTGTCCAAAACTTTTGTAAAATGACAAATTTTTTTTTTTTTTTTTTTCTAAGGACACCATATCCAAATTTAAACTCAAAGGACGTGCAAGCTGAGAAAAAAAAAATACTCATAGGGCAAGCTTTTATATATATATATATACACCATATCCAAATTTAAACTCAAAGGACGTGCAAGCTGAGAAAAAAAAAATACTCAATGGGCAAGCTTTTATATATATATATATATATATATATATATATATGCTTCTCGTATTTTGAAATAAATAATTTTTTTCTATTGGTAGGTATTGCAAAATTCTTGACATTCTCGATTATCAAAGTTTACGGAATGTGTTTTGATAATTAAGGCTCATTAAGTTTGCAATTATCATAACAAGTTTCATGATAATTTTCTAGGTTGTTGACTTATGCAATTATTTTGTTACATGTGAAACATCTCAGCGTTTTACAAATTAGCAGATTTGATATACAGTTGGATTAAACATTAATTTCGTGGGTTGAAGATGCCGAGTAAAGGGCTCTTGATGTCAAGTTTGTGTTGAGTAGTTTTTTGTTTTTTTTTGTTTGAAAAGTAGAGATATTCTCATTGAAAAAAATCATACCACTAGAGCTAATTGCTCCATTGCAATAGTCTCAAAAATACAATCCGGTATCTCCTCAAACCACGTATGATCCCTTTCATTCAAAATAGCAATTTTGGCAAGTCTATGAGCTGCCACATTACCATTCCTCTTCACAAAAGTCATACGCCAATTTTCTCTTTGAAAGTTAGAAGGTGTTGAAAGTTGTAATATTTCTCTTTGAAAGTTTTGTGATTGTATCAATGATATTTAATATGAACGCACTACAAATAATACTCCAAATTAATTAATTAAATTAATTTTGGAAGGGTTATAACAGATCGGGATCTCCAGCAATAGCAGAGAAATTGCTTATCAAAAATGGCTAAAATCCTAGCGATTGAATCTCATCCAAGGGTATATACGCTTCCACGTGTCTCACTAATTAAAAAAATAATAAAATATTATTTAATTTTTTAAAAAAATATATAAAATAAAATAATAATAAATATACGGGGTGGCCGGCCACCCCATCTAAGACATGGGGGGTGGCTTCGGGCCGGTTGGGAGTGGCTGAAGCCACCCAGCAGCACTGCTTGAATTGATTCCGGCCACCCAGGGATCAAATACTTGTTTTTTTTTTTTTTGTGGGTTTGGCGACCAGCCACCCTGGAGCCCCTGGTGGTGGCTTCAGCCACCCCAAAGACCTGTTGTGGGTGGCCAAAGCTGCCCTATGGCAAAATGGGGTGGCCGGCCACCCCATGTTATTATTTTTGTGCTGTTTATATTTTCTTTTTTAGAGATTTTTAAATAAGATTTTTTATTTAGTGAGACACGTGACAGCGTATATACCCTTGGATGAGATTCAATAACTAGGATTTCAGACATTTTTTATGGGCAATTCCCGAGCAATAGCTAGGTGATCTTGATGGATCAGGATCCCTTCCAATTGAGGAAAAAATTAGAGATTCTCCAATTGTGAATCGTGGCTGTCCATTTTTATCTAACAGCTCACATCATGCCATATGTCCTACTTAAATTAAATAATAAAATAATAATTAATTTTTTTTTTTATTTGGCCTTGGGGTGGTTCGGCCACCCCCAAGGGCCAATTGGGGGTGGCTTCCCATGGGTCATAAGTGACCACCCAAAGCCAAATAAAAAAAAAAAATTGAATTTTTTTTTTTTGGCTTTTGGGGGTGGTTGGAGCACCCCCAAGGGCCATGGGGTGGCCGAAGCCACCCCTAGATGGCCACCGCAGTTCTTTTTTATTTGATTTTAATTTTTTATTATTTTTCTTTTTCTTTTCTTTTTAAAAAATAATTAATATTTTATTATTTAATTTAAGTGGGACACATAGGATGATGTGAGCTGTTAGATAAAAATAGACAACTAAAATTTATAATTGGAAAATCTTCAATTTCTCCCAATTAGAGGGGATCCATATCGGATTCTGATCCGATTACAATTTACAACTACAAATTTGGAATATACAAGGTCAGTAAAGAGCCAGCCAAAAAATTTAACAACCTCAAAATAAGTTGCTATGCAATAAATTTGCTAATTGACAAAAACGACGACTCACATGGGGATCGAGTTAAAAAGGTGATTGAGATATATATTCGTATGCAGTTGGGCAATTTGCTAATTGACGTCATTGTGGCTGAAGTCATAGCTAGAACATGCGTGATCGATGGAGGACAAAATGCGTAGTGCCCTCGACCAAAATGGCAATACTACTTATCTCTAGAGTCTAGAACAGAAACAATCAACTCGTGGGATTCAACCCATTTCAAGTGCAATATTATCTTAGAATAATCTCAAAAGATTGGATCAATTGGTGAAGGCTTTGAAATTTAGTGATTAATTTTATTAGGTTTAAGGTTCAAATGTTTTTGAGTGCAAATAATTCTTTAAAGCTACATTAGGTAGGGGGTCAAAAAATACCAAAAAATTGGAGAATTGGTTCAAGTTCCAATTGCAAAAAAAACCAAAAATCGAGAACTTTAATTCTGATTCTGATTTTTGGCACTCGGTATATATATTTATTTGACACTCCTACCTAAACAGCTCAATCTGCAACATGCAAAATAAGTTCAGGACAGGGGGTAGATTCGTCAAATGGAATACCATTATTATAGGAGTAAAATCAATCTCCCTAATCTCAACGCCACTGCTTAGAAGAAGACCCACCCGCCATCATTATTATAGGAATAAAAACCCACCCACCATCTACGAAAACATAAAGGGCGTGTTTTGTACAGAACTTGGAAAAGAGAATAGATCGAAACTGTAACAGGTTTGATTGATGTAAGAATATTTTGTATGAAAAGGTGAAGAAAATTTATTTTGTAGTATTTTTTTTATTTGAATAGTAATAAAAAGAGATTGATGTGATGTAAAAAATAAGAGTGTTAGAGTTAATTATGAAATGAATTTTTTAAGTTTTTGGGTCCGGTCCTTTGGCAAACAGAGCCTTTAGAGCTTTTGATACAGCAAAAAACAGAAAAACCTAAAGCAAATCCTAGACGAAGAAGAAGAAGTCGTGGCAAACCTATGTAGATGAGCATCTCATGTGCGAAATTGAAGGCAATCACTTGTCGGTCACGGCCATCATTGGCCAAGACGGCAGGGTTTGGGCTCAGAGCTCTACTTTCCCTCAAGTTTATTTTTGCTCTTTCTTTTTGGTTCCTCTTAGTTTTATAAGTATTTTCTAAAGATGTTTCTTGAAAAAAAAGTGGATTATTTGATGAGCATGAGGCTTAATTTCGTCGATTTGATCATTTCTTGCTTTGTTTCAGTGTAATCAGGATCTTTGATATGATTTTATGGTCTTTGGAAATGGGGTTCTTTTGTTATTTGTGGGTTTTTTATCAATCTGTTATTGTTTGTACCTGGGTAACCGGGAATCGGTTACCCGGTTCCGATTTCCCAAAACCAATAACAGAGGTATTCCGGTTCTGGTTCTCGGTTTTGGCCAATAATCGAGAATCAAGACCAGGTTGACACCTCTAGCATCAGGCGGCGAAGTCTTGACTTACGTTATCCGTGTAGTAGGGTCGTTTTGCATGAGTCTACAGTTCAACTTTAGGGTTGAGTACACAAAATGACGCTAATTTGGAAGGGTTCTTCGGCATTAAAATATTTATATATTATTGTAGGATACCGCATGATTAGGAACTTTTAAAAAGAATGTACCACTTGTGATCAATATTAAAAGATATTCGTATTCTCATACTCATCTCTTAAGCACACGTTAGTCAAAAAGACTAGAAGAGACATTAAGGGCATGTTTGGCAAAAAAATTTAATGGTCCGATATTAATCTTCAAAAAATTCAACTTTCAATATTTTTATTTTTTATATTACATCAATCATTTTGTAATACTATTTAAATAAAAAAATCATTACAAAATAAAAATCTTTCACTTTTCTATATATATTAAATATTTTTATTTTCTCTCGTATCAATTAATTTTTTTTACCAGCCAAGTGTAAGTAAAGAGTTAAAAATTGCGTGTAAATGATGTAAAAGCATATGTAATCTTTTTTTGTCTTTATGTAGTCTAGGCGCGCACTTTTCTATAAATGAGTGCAACCTAACTTGCAAAGTTGCAATAATATCTCATTTTCTTACGAGTTCATCTTCGCCTTTCCCTCCTTGCTCTAACTTGGAAAACAATCCGTGAATTAACAAAATTACCACAGACATCACGTGATTCACGTTGCAATTAAAAACTTTTCGGTAGTAGTTTTTAGTTGGCAAATGAAAACTTGGCCCTAACTATCCCCTATTACATGCAATCATATTAATTACAGATTGCGAAGGTGAAGCGTACATTGCACGCCCCCGGTCCATTCTGACAAGTGAGAGGCCCGGCATCTCATTTCGTACAATAATGTCAGAGCTGTTTTCAATTTCCATTCTTCTGACTTGTCTTCGTAAATTTTAAGAAAGAACTATCGTTGATTGGGATACCATGTTGTAGCTTATTCGCCCGCTACCGTTGATTTGTTATATATTCTCACTTTTTCAGCACTTCATTAATTACTCATTATTCCGTACGTTTATGTTGCGCAATTGGGTCTCCATTTCAGGCCTATCCCTTTCCTTTTTACTTTTCTTTTCTTTTTCAATTTTAATATCCAATAATTATAATATGAGGGACAATGCCTAAACCTCAAACTCTAAACCTTATACAATTAAAAATTAAGAAAGAGAATTTAATATGAAGAACTAATAAAGAAATCAAAAATAAAACTAGCTTGATTAATTTATTGTGAAAAGAAAAACATGGGGAAAAGGAGGTACAAGTTAAGCTGACTAGAAAAACAAAAACATGATCAAGATGTTGAAAGTGGCGACCGTTAACATTAACAGTGAAAAACTAAAGATGTGTGTGGCACAGTTGGTCATGAATTTTCCAAAAGACAGCTAGTACTGTTATGCTTAGCCATTTTGGAGAAATTTATATTCTTGTTTTCCTTAATTAAGGTGCCGGATAACTACATGTGCAAAGGCTTTTGCAGCAGATCGAAGCTGCTCAGGTATGCATGGGAACAAGATGCTTCAAGTCATTGGCCGTTAGAGCAAAGGCTTCAACTTTTGAGTGGGTTTTGACAGTTTTGGTGGAGGTTGGGAGCGATTTTTTGTGTGAGGGGTAGTGGTTCAACCTCCACTCTAAAAGTTCTTCTCCGTAGAGCTCAAATTTTTCAATAGACTGATGATCAACGCCATCTGAGATGGTTCCTTCAACATTCTCATCATTACTAGTTTTGAAGCACCATACACTACCTTGCATGATGAAAAGCATCACAGTCAGTGGTTCTCCCTCCCGGAGAATGTAGCTGTCCTCACAGTAGTACTTTGGCTTGAGAGATTCGCAGATTCGTTCCAGTAGATTTTGATCACCTTGATTTTCAAGTATTGGAACCTAGCTTGTAAACAATCGAGAAGAAGAATAATGAGAACAAGTCCGATATATAGAAATGATTATAAGAGAGTGTATGCATATATCAAACTGTCAAGCACTAAAATAACTTTTTTTAGCAAAAAAAAAAAAAAGACTCACTTTTTTTAGCAAGGGTAAACAAAGATGGTGCTTGATTTCTGTTATAAGATCTTTGGAAAGATGAGAGATGAGTTTGTCCATATCCAAATCTTTGTTTTCTTTCAGTCTCTGTCGTATGCAGTTGATGATCGGCTCTTTCATATTGGCAGGGAGATGATTTCTAGCCATCCAGGACTCTATTTTTTCAATCTTTTCTAGCTTTTTAGCCTTATTTGCTGCCTTCTCGGTTGCCATCTGCATGAATGTCTGTTACACAAGTTTGGTTGATCAAATCACTAAAAAATGTGAATTTAATCATTTATATTAATAATACATACAATTGACCTTCTCATAACTAATATTGTAGTCTATAAAAAACTTTCAACTATCAAAATTACTAATTCGTAAATTCTTGTTGTCGAATTTTATAAATTTTTGAATCTACAACACTTCTACCCAAAAAATTAGTCTGTAGAAAATTTTAAACTCTTATATATTAACCTATCAAAAATAGAAATAATACAAATTACATAGTCTAAAAAAAAAATCATTTTTCCAATAGAGATTGCCAAACATTTTTTGCTATTTCCTGCTTTTTCCTCCCTTGTAACTGCTGCTCGCACAAGTAACCAATTAACGAAGTTATAGTTGTGGCAGTGTCTTCCTTAAAACAATAATTGATCTTTATACAATCTATGTAACAAAAAAGCTTTGATCAACCAAGTAGCAAGGGATAGAGAGGAAACTAAAAAGAAAAAAAATTAGTGATAATGTTGGTTTTAAAGTTGGTGACCGTAGAAACAAATCTAGGAGGCACACAATGGTCGCCACAGTTCTTGCGGGCCTGAGGCCGGCCATAGTGCCATACGGTGGCGGCTAGATATAGATTTGACTACCACGCAGTGGCCATCAAACAAATTTTTTTAGGTTGGCCTTTTAGAATATTCTTTGTCCTAGTACATACAGCAAGACCATGTTGTGTCCTTCTATGCATACAGAAACCATCTGATCTATCATACATGCACCTAATTATATGAATCTTAAAAAACACAAAATAAAGATGTCAAGCACCAACCTGCGCATTACCGATGAAGTATAAAAACAATAGCAAACCATAGATCGAAATAAAAACTGCGAAGCAGTTTTCCCAAAAATAGGTACTTGTTTGAAGGTTTGAACCAAGAGAACTGCAAAAATTGGAGACTATATTAATGTATGAGATAATGACCTAAATCAATGTGTAACATGACAAGCTCATTGATAACAAACACGATAAGAAGGGATACAAATTAGCTACAAACCAGTCTAATAAAGTGACATGTGATCTTAAAGCATGTGACAAGCATATGCTTTCTTACTAATGGTTTTAAAAAAATGTAAAAAGCACATGTTATTAAAAAAGCATGTGCTTCTCGCATGCTAAGAACACTTGGCAATTTATTGGACTGGTTGTATGAATTAGGCTATTAGCTATGAACTGGTTTTGTAACTAATTTATGTCCGATAAAAACTATTATGGAGCAACAAAGAGTCCAACATGTGCAAACCTCAAATTTCGGAGGCCCCACCAGAAACAATACATGATCTTTTGTGGAATATTTGTGGATGACACAGTACCAGATTTAATGGCTTCAAGGAATATTCCAAAATCAACTAGAGTTGTATTTGATATTTGTACATTGCAAACATCATCTGAAAATGTGTAATTTCCTAAATTGCGACCACATTTAAAAGATCTCCCAGTACATCCAATCTGATTTTTACAGGCTAAGTGCCAGCAAGCCGTCTCTCGTTGGATAGAGAAAAAGTACCAAAGGCCACCAACTACCTAAAAGACCAACAAGACTCTTTAAGGATGAGTAAATTCTGCAGATATGCTAGAAAAAATAGAAGGAGAAAATACTACTTCCACTTAAAGGGAAAATGAAAAAAAAAAAAAAAAAAAAAATTAGTAATACTCTGAGAAGGAGCTGGGCTCATAGGGTACGGTGTTGTAGTATTTAAAATGGGGATTTTGTTGCGGTATTGGTTAACCTATGGAAATTATTAAAGATGGATACTTGTGAAGGTGTGTATATATATATATATCTATGTGTGTGTGTGTGGGTGGGTGGGTGCCCCGGGGGGGGCGGGGAATCATGCACACCATTATGATTGGAAAAATCTCCTTTAAAAGCTCATTAATTTGTTTAGAGTATCAGTTCATGTGCTCCCTAATATGTAAAATTTGATTTATTTTCAATTTATTTTTATTTTTTTTATATGTCCGTACAAAGGGAGGAGATTTGAATTAATAACATTCGCTTCATCAGGCAAAACTGAAATAAGCATTAAAAAAAAATTAAGATGGGATATTAGTCAAACTTACATGGCTGGCAAGGATATATAGAAAAATATAGAATGCAGCTTTAATAATCCATATTCTTTTAGAGATCCGTTTTCTGGAACTTTTGATATGTTTCTTCCATGATAGGTAGATTCGAAGAACTCTTGGCACATATTGCAACAGAACAAAGAGGTTTAGGAGCTTCCTTGAGTCCAAAAATTTCGATCTTGTCACTTTTGAGAAAATAAGTGGAACTAAAACCTGGACAAATTACAACTAGCA
>NC_081541.1:2271711-2285307 GCF_901000735.1 Corylus avellana
CACTAGTAGAAACTTCCAAAGCCACTTAAACTTTGGGTCATCCTGTCTCCCAGATTGCATCTCAAAATCTAAATTCCTGCTCGAGCATAATATTAGATATAACAAGCAAGTAATATATCGAGTTAATATTTTTTTATATATATAATTTTCTTTTTTCAACAGACAGCCCCGCGTCTAGCTAGAGAATTTAATCACTGTGCCTACTAGCTGGTCACTACTTTTTTATAGTCCCACGGAGGCTTATGCCACTATTTTTTTTTTTAAAAAAAAAAAAAAAAAAACGAAAATTTTTAAATATCAACAGCATAAAGCTTTTACAACTCTTACAACACAGCTTTACAACTCTTACAACACAGAGCATAAGTTAGAAATCAACAGCTCACATTCTTTGGAGTTGTAGCAAAAAATTTTGTGGAAGTTTAATTATAATTTGATCCACTCAACCATCATCATAGGTTAGAAATCAACTATTCTTTGAATTTAATGAATTACTCTGTAACATTTTTTTTTTCTCTTTTAAAAAAAATAATATTTTTGCTATTCTTTTCTCAGTGTTTTCGCAAAAATATACTTTGTAAGATGCCATAATGGTGCATTCAGGTTCAGCCATACAGAATCAGTGAAAACTGAAAAGTGTTGACAATGATAATTATCATGGGTGCGTTTGTTAAACTATTTTAGTTCGATACTCTATCAAAAATTGTTTGATGTAAAAAAAAGTAAAAAATTTCTTTTTTTTAAAAAAAAGTAAGAACGTTTAATATGAAAAAAAAAAAAAAAAAGTTTTGTAGTATTTTTTTATTTAAATAGTAATAAAAAATAATTGATGTAATGTAAAAAGTAAGAAAATATTAAAAAAATGAAAAAGTAAGATGAATAGTATTGAAACAAAAACGTTTACAACGGAGCCCATATAAATGTGAAGGTAACCATATACATAGTTGCTTCTCTCTCTTGTTTGAAGAGAGAATCTCCAAAAAAAAGAGCTTAGGTTTTTTCCTTTGCCGTCTCCCTCCTGGTGAGACATTTCCCCTCCTTCGTGAGTGGCTCTAAGGGAGGAGTTACGGAGCTTGTCTGCATACTCCTCCCTTCCCTTTTCTTTCCACGCCTTTCTTCCTCTCTTGTTTCTTCCTTTTTTCTCTTTTTCTCGGGAGGAGTTACGGAACTTGTCTGCATACTCCTCCCTTCCCTTTTCTTTCCACACCTTTCTTCCTCCCTTGTTTCTTCCTTTTTCTCTTTTTTCTCTTTTCTTTAGGTTTTCATTGCTTTTGTTGGCTTTCCTCCATTACCAGTAGCTTTCGGGTGCATGTTTTGCTCCTTTTCCAATTCTTCTTCCTTGTTCTCTGGCCATCTCTGTTGCCATCAGCCATCCTCCGGTGGTTTCCTTTATCAAGGATTTGATGATTCAATGTTTGAGAAGGTTGCTAAAGCGGCAACGAGCAAATCAGCATGGGACACCTTGAATACAATTTTCAAAGGTGTTGATCGAGTGAAGAGAATTCACCTTCAATCATTAAGGCCTGAATTTGAATCTGCCCATATGAATGAAGGAGAAAATATCTCTGATTATTATTTTCGATTACTTGTAATCGTGAATGAAATGAAGAGAAATGACGAAAAACTTGAAGATGTTCGTGTCATGGAAAAGATACTTCGATCCCTCACACCCAAATTTGAGCATGTGGTGACGGAAATTGAGGAATCAAAAGACTTGGAGACTATAAGTGCAGAGGAGCTGCTAGGATCTCTCCGAGTTCATGAACAAGTCATTCTGAAGAATGCAGCCTTCACATCTCTTGAGCAAGCTTTGGAGTCAAAATTAAATTTTGACAAACCAAAGGGAGGTCGTGGACAATGGAATTCGAGACGTGGCGGTGCCAACTACCGTGGTCAAGGTCGAGGTCGAGGACGTGGTAATACAAATGATCGTGGTTCATCTCAAGAAAGGAGAAATTTCTCTGATCAACGAAAGTAGAATGTCCAATGTTGCAACTGCAAAAAATACGGACATTATGCCTCAGAATGTTCGTACAAGAATGATGGTCATGTCAACCTTGCTAAAGCATCAAGCAGTGAGAGTAAGAATTCTACTCTCTTATTGGCACACAATGATTCTAGTGGTCAACATGATGTTTGGTACCTTGACTCTGGTGTAAGCAATAATATGTGTGGAAAAAAATAAACTTTTGTTGAACTCAAAGAAGGAGTTTGCGGAAACGTGAGCCTTGGAGATTCCTCAAAACTTGCAGTTGAAGGAAGATGAAAAGTCCGGATCTTCCAAAAAAAATGGCAAGGAAGAATTAATCTCTGATGTTTACTATGTCCCAAGTATGAAGAGCAATATCCTAAGTATTGGCCAACTTCTCGAGAAGGGATATACTGTACACATGGAGAATAATCCTCTCTCTCTAAGAGATACAAGTGGAAGGCTCATTGCATGTGTTCAAATGACCAAGAACCATATGTTTCCTTTGAACTTGAATACGAAGATCGAGAAATGCCTCATTGGACTCATTAAAAACGAGTCATGGTGGTGGCATTTACGCTTTGTCCATCTTTACTTTAATGGCCAAAAGCTATTATCCTCTAATAGAAGGGTGCATGGTCTACCACAAATTGATTCAGCAAACCATGTCTGTGAAGGATGTGTACTTGGTAAGCAATCTCGACTCTCTTTTCCAGTGGTATAGCATGGAGGGTGAAAGCACCACTGCAATTGGTGCACATTGATATTTGTGGGCCGTTGGATCTCATATCATTTGGAGGTAACAAATACTTCATTACCTTCATAGATGATTTCAGCAGAAAATCATGGGTTTATTTTCTCAAGGAGAAATCTTTAGCCTTAGTTGTTTTCAAGAACTTTAAGGCGCTCGCCGAAGAGGAGAGTAATTGCAAGCTTGTAGTTGTCAGATCTGATCGAGGGGGTGAGTACACCTCAAATGCATTTCAAAATTTTTGCAGAGAGAATGGAATTAGACATCAACTCACTGCAGCCTATACCCCATAACAAAATGGGATAGCGGAAAGGAAGAATCGCACTATCCTTGACATGACGAGATCCATGCTAAAAGAGAAAGGATTGCCGAAGCAATTATGGGCGGAAGCTATAGCATGCTCGGTGTATTTGCTAAATAGGTTCCCAACAAAGAGTGTAAAAAACATGACACCTCAAGAAGCATGGAATGGATACAAACCTAGTGTTGCAGTGATCGAGGTGAAGGAAGCTTGATGATCGAGGTGAAAAGTGTATCTTTGTTGGCTACAGTGAGGTGTCAAAAGCATACAAGCTCTATAACCCACTAACAAATAAAGTAGTGGTTAGTAGAGATGTTATCATCAACAAAGAAAAAACATGGAATTGGAGCAGTAAAGAGGCGAGCGAAGAAAATGTTGTCTCAGATGAATCTGAAGAGCAAACGCCAGTTGTGACATCGTCTACCCAAACAACATCTCCTCAACCTATTTCACCCTCTTCAATACACAGAAGTCCTACATCTGGGTCTTCATCTTCCAGTGACAATTGTAACAATGGAATTCCAACTCCTATCAAGATGGGAAGTCTTTGGGATGTCTATGAACGTTCAGAAGAAGAAGAAACAAATCTTTTTTTGTTTCTACGCAAATCATGAGCCTTTAACCTTTCAAGAAGCTGTTGAAGAAGATTGTTGGAGATCAGCAATTGAAGAAGAAATCCATGCGATTCAAAAGAATGACACATGGGAGTTATCGACACTCTACCAACGAAGAAAACGATCGGTGTTAAGTGGGTGTACAAGATCAAGCGAACTGCAGATGGAAACGTTGATCGATACAAGGCAAGGCTTGTAGCTAGAGGCTACAAACAGAAGTATGGAATTGACTATGAAGAAGTCTTTGCGCCAGCTGCTTGACTTGACTCAGTGAGACCGTTGATCTCACTTGTAGCTCATCATAGTTGGAAGATATACCAACTAGATGTCAAATCAGCTTTCCTTAATAGAGTCCTTGAGGAAGAAGTGTACGTGGAACAACCAGAAGGTTCTATTTTACAAGGAGAAGAAGATAAGGTGTATTGTTTGAAGAAGGCTTTGTATGACCTAAAGCAAGCACCACGAGCTTGGAATGCTCGTATTAATGATTATCTTCAACAAAATGTATTTATAAAATGTCCATATGAGCACTCTGTCTACATGAAGACTGACAACAAAGGAGAATTTATGATACTTTGTCTATATGTGGATGATATGTTTTTCACTGGTAGTAGTGAAAAGATGTTTGCAGAGTTCAAGAAGTCCATGTTCAAAGAGTTTGAAATGACTAACAATGGACTAATGTCATATTTTCTTGGAATTGAAGTGAAGCAAGAAAATGGTGGAATATTTATCTCTCAAAAGAAATACATGAGAGAGATATTGGAAAAGTTCAAGATGGATAGCTGTAATGCCGTTAACACTCCTGTCGCAACAGGACTGAAGCTGTCAAAAGAAGGAGAAGAAAAGCCTGTTGATTCAACGTTGTACAAGAGTCTCGTCGGAAGCCTGAGATATTTGACAATGACAAGGCTTAACATGCTATATGGCGTTGGACGCGTAAGTCGGTATATGGAGACACCAAGAGAATCTCATTGGCTAACTGCAAAGAGGATTCTAAGGTATATTAAAGCTGCTCTCAATTTTGGCATTTTCTATACTTATGGTGAAAATGCAAAATTAGTTGGTTACTTAGATAGTGATTGGGGAGGACCAAGATGAGAGAAAAAGCACAACTGATCACGTGTTCTATCTTGGTTCAACCGCTTTTTCTTGGACATCAAGAAAGCAGGCAATTGTAGCTTTGACCTCATGTGAAGCAGAGTATGTAGCAATTTCTTCTCCTGTGAAGCCATATATAGTTAAGAAATCTTTTGGAGTCACTGAATCACCCACAAGAAAAATCTATTGTGATTCATGTGGACAACAAGTCAGCCATCAAGCTCTCAAAGAATCCAGTGCAACATGGAAGGAGCAAGCATATTGATACCAGGTATCATTTTCTGAGGGACCATGTGAAGCAGAAGACAATTGAACTTGAGTATTGTAATACCAAGGATCAAGTGGCTGATATCTTCATGAAGCCACTGCCAATTGAACCCGTCAACATGTTATGTGAAATGCTTGGCATGAAGGCATTTTGATTTGAGGGGGCGTGTTGGAAATGCAAATAAAAATGCAAAGTCAAAGAAAGCAAGCTGTACACGTTCCGTTCTAATTTTTCTAGCATTTCGGCGCAGCTTTCGTTTACTTTAATTGGTTTAGTAAATTATGCATTGTCTTAGAAGTCAGAAGATATTTAATATGTAGCAACTTTATTGGACTTTTAGTAGTAAGTTAGCCGCAATGTATTTATACTTTAAGATGTAGCAATTTAATGAGTTGCTTTTATTGACTTTTGTATGTTATGTAACATTTGTGTTCATATGGAAGAAATCTTTATATAAGGATATCATGTACGTTAGATTAAGTAAGAAGAAGCAAGTAGAAGTTTGATATTTCTCTTCAATATTAAAGTATTATAATTCATCTTGTCTTTTGTTCTTTCTATTTTCTATTTTATGAGTGTCTGTTTATTTGGATATTGGTTTGTAAACTTAATCCTAATAGTTTCGCTCCCTTTCCAATTCTTCTTCCTTGTCCTCTGGCCATCTCTATTGCCATCAACCATCCTCCGATGGTCTTCGCATGGGTCTATGTTGGTGCCTAAATTGTGGTTTTCCGAAGCCCGATCTCATCTCCTCTGTCTATCTTAGCCTCCCATGCGCCCCATCGGCGTCTTCCTTGGTCCATCATCTATCTCCTGCTGTTCTTCGCGACCAAGTCATCCTTCCACATGCCACTGGGTGACCCCACGCACCGATGCGTGGAATCATGCACCAGCCAGTGCCTCCACTGCGCTTGCCTTCGTCTCGCCCTACTCGATTTGTCTCGCCATCCATCGGTCTTTTTTTTTTAGTATTTGCCTTAGGTTTTTTGTTGTTTTGTGTGGGTTTCAGTTTGAGATTGTGATTTCGGTAAATGCGATTTAAAAAATTGTGTTTTAAAAATCGTAAAAGCTTTTGGTAAAATATGCTAAAAAGTTATTTTATTTTATTTTATTTTATTTTAATTTTTTTTAATATCAAATATTTGTTATGCGAAATCGTAATTTTAGTTTAAATTTATGCTTTTTCAAATAAGCAACATCTAACCTACTTATAGAAATCGCATTTTTTTTTTCTATTTTAAATTAAGGGCTTTTTAAATCGCAATGCCAAACACTTTACGTTTTTTGCAATATCTTTTAAAAATATTAATTATTCTTACAAAATCATAATCTCAAACGCAGCCTTCGTCCTCGTGCTCTTGTGTTTATTATTTTTCGATGGAGACTGTTTTTGGCTCCATTCAACCTTTTTCCGGTGCATGCCTTGCTACTTCATTTATTGTGAGGGCTCTTTTGAGATCCCTTTGCTTTGTCTCTATTTGGCGCCTTTGTGGCCGTTTTGGTATTTTTTTTTTGGGTCATTTTTTTACCTATTTCTGACATTCTTCGTTCTTTGCTTGTTGGGCCATTATTTGGATTATTTTCGGTCTTTTGTTAGGTTGCCCACCCTAATTGTGAGTACTCTCCCATTCCCCCTCCCCCTCCCTCCATATTGAAGAAAAAAAAGAAAAAAAAAAAAAAAACTATATAGATAGTTAATTAGCTCATAGGAAGAAGGTTAGAAGAATTAAGAAGATGCATGCTAAGTTGCTAACCTCTCCCGACTCATATCTGACCTCCAAGATGAAGAATCAACCTCCAAAGATTAATAGACCCCACGAACTTCTTTTAGTGTCACAAAAAGCTGAATTCTGGTAATTCCTAAAAAATGGAGAATTGATTAGACACAGTACCATTTTTCATCTATTCTAAGTGCAACCTCCCCATATTGTACACCATAGGTATTTTTCCAGGGCAGAAGCATAAATAATTTCACTGTAAAACTGGTCAGCATAATTAAAGACATGATAATGAAAAAGAAAGTTTTTTTTTAAAAAAAAAAATTTACTTCTAACAATTTCATTTTCAATAGAAATGGTAAGACCGAGAAAACAATTCCAGACATTAGATAGATATTTAATTAATAAAAGGAACCCAAAAAAATAATTTCATTATCAAACATTTAAATATATCCAGCAGGTGGGAAGTTAAGAAATAAAAATTATGAGAAACTTTACTTAACCTTCTTGAATTGTCATTACGTTTACAATGTCCCCCATTAAGTTCAATTTTTTTCAATTTAGTGTATTCATCTTTTTCTTGTTTGCAATCTCACCACCCTGTTTACTTTTCTGAAAATACCCCCATTTGTTTTAGAAAAATAAATGAAAAAATTGCAAAGATTAAGGCGTTGATCCAAATTTAACGGTATTTGCCAAAATAACCATGCGTCAATCTTTGCAAAAATATTTAAATATTTTTTCTATAAAAATGGTATTTTGGGAATTTTGTTAAGATTTAACAAAAAATCCTAATGGATGGAGGACATTGAAAAAAATTTAAAGTTCGATAAACTAAATTAAAAGGTTTTGAACTTTAGGAGAGAGATTGTAAAATTGATGACAATTCATGATGTAATTGAAGTTTTTCCTAAAAATTATTAAATAAAAAAATTGAAAAGATAAAAAGTAAAAAATTCCCTACCTTGATTAAGTTAACCTTCACCTACTAAGGCAAAAGGGCCACAAATAGGGGTATTATAACCCCTTCTTTGAAAATGCAACAACCACAGGAAGAAGCGGAAGTGGAAAAGACACATCAATATCCAGATCTGGAGCTGATAAAGAGCTGGCACAAGTCTACAAGATAAAACTATAGGGCCAAGGGTAGACAAAAGCCCACAAAAACCAAAAAAACAAAATAGATGGGACATTTGTTTGGCCTATTTTTTATTATTTAATTTGTGTGTTTTTCTGCACTGTTTTTTTTGTTTTGTATTTATTGTTGAAGAGCCACCTTTTTTTTTTTTGGTGTTTAGATCCTAGTAACCCTTTACTTATTTGATTATAAGAAGGAAAAAAAAATTAAAAAAGAAAAACTTCACCTTATTTTAAAAGTAACTATCAGTTCCTCTTCATTGATATAGAAGTAAACGGAGTCGTACGTACGTTGTAGCATTAGCATTTGTCTATATCCATTCGTTGTATCATAAGTTCCACATTCAAATAGAATATTGTATAAGATAGAAAAAAACTACAGCGCTCACAAAAATTAAAAATAAATAAATTAGAAAGAAAGAAAAACTGCATAGACTCGACAGATCTCTGACCTGAGCCAGAACCAGTTCTGTTATTTCAGCACTTTGATTTTCTTTTATTTCAGCATTTCTTCTGGTTCATACTTCGTGTTCCCTTCTAGCAATGAAGTACTAGATAATGGAGGAAAAGAAAATAACATGAAGGTTTTAGCACACTTGGCGCCAAAGATAACAATTAAGGAAGCGGATGTGTCATATGAGTGGCCTCAACCTCCAAACTATGTAGCCTACAAAATTCCAAGAAAATAATAATAATAATAATAATAATTTTTTCAGTGCAGAAGCAAAAACATTTCACTGTGAAGCTGCAGTACAGCATAAGAGATTATCAGAATTACATATACTAAATATAATAAGAGCAAACAATAAAAACAACTAATTGAATATGTAGTTCTTTAGAGAGAGAGAATATATACTTATATAAGTGTGAATCGAACCTTATAAAGTCGATCGAGCGACTGAAAGAGCGAGACCTGGTTTCGAACAAAGCAAAGAGTTGCGGAAAGGGAATTTATAGTAGGATTTTAGGACTGTACGGTGCAATATCTTCCATACATAGTCTATCCCTCAAGCCTTTCATCAATTCAAAATGGACGGGTTCAAACCCGGTTTTTTACTCCCTCGCGTCGGTATTACACACAATATATAGTAATAAGTATCTCCACTCTCAATCAAAGTAACAGTGTCTTTCTTCTTCGAGCTTTTTTAGAGTGGTTGGTGTAGTAACGAGGGTTCATATACGTTCGTTTTTATTTATTTTTTTTTTTACTTTTGTAACTGCTTTTTACGACTTTTTTTAAAAGCCCGAGTCACTGTTTTGTCCTATTAATTTCCTATGATTTGTTTGTAATTTTGTACCGTTATTTTCGTCTAGATCTTATAGATGTAAGATGTTGTTGAGAAGTCCACCCATTTTTTGGTATTTTGAATCTTTGATCGGGCCATTATATTCTTCCTCTATTTAGTATAGGGTTAAATACTAAAAAGTTCCATAGGGTTTAAACTCTTTATTTTTTTGCCCTTTAGGTTTTCATTTTTATAATAGGAGGTATTTATGGTTTTCATGAAAACAGAGATAGTATTTTCGTTAAAATTTCGTCCAAAACTTAACGGAACACTATGTCAACACCAATCAAATGTCGTCACGTGTCATATAATTTTTTAAAAAATATTAAAAGTAATTAAAAAATAATATTTTTTAAAAAAAAGAAAAGAAAAAAAATTAAAAATTTTGGAGGTGGCCATTTAGAGATGGCTGGCCACCCCCAAGCGGGCCAAGAAGCCATTGTTCATAATTTTACTTCTTGACACTCATTCAAATGTACAGATTAAATCTCGTTTCTGCATACAGAGTGCATAATCACAAAAGAAGCAAGCCCAGGGCACTCATGAGCATTCTTCCCATCTGGAACAAAACGAGGAGGACATGCTTTTGTATCGAAGTGAAATAAGGATGGCATTCTCAGAGACCATCCGTGCCCCTGAACTTTTACTCTCAAGTATGGAGAGACCTGAGCCTTTTATCAAGCTCCTACGGGTACGGGTACACTTGCCATTATGCTTTGGATAGCAATCATTCCAGATTCTGATCAAAGTCTTCATCATCTTCCAGATCAAACTCTTCATCATCTTCATGTTGCTGTTGTTCTTCAGGAGGTCGCTGGCTGGATCCTCTTTGTTGATTAAAAACATCTCTTTGGACATTCCAGTCATCTATGATCTTCTCCATTTCATATCCAATCAATTTTTTATCCTCGGATATGTGCTTTATGTCTTGAACATCCACAACCTTGCTGGCTTTTTTATCCTCTGATATGTGCTTTCGGGGTGGTTTCGGCCACCCCCTTGGGCTGCTTGGGGTGGCTCGGCCACCCCTATCAGGCCGTGGCCACCCTCAAATTTTTTATTATTATTTTTTTTTTGAAAAAATATAATTTGTTTAATTTTAAAAAAAAAAACAAAAACAAAAAAGTAATTATATGACACGTGGCGACATTTGATTGGTGCTGATGTAGCATTCTGTTAAGTTTTGGACGGAATTTTAACGGAGGTATCATCTCCGTCTTTATGAAAACCACAGATACCTCATGTGATAAAAATAAAAACCTAGGGGGTAAAAAATAAAGAGTTCAAACCCTAAGGGGCTTTTTAGTATTTAACCCTTTAATATATATATTGTGAATTGTCCTAAAAATTATGCTTAGCCTATTTTAAAATAAATAATTTTTTTTACTATTGGCATAATAATAGAAATAACACTTGTCAATTTTGCAAAATTCCTGACATACTCAATTATCAAAGTTTACGGAGTACGTTTTAATACTTGAGGCTCAATGCATAACAAATTTCATGATAATTTACAAAGTTGTATGTTGACTTATACAGTTACTGTTTTACTTGTAAAACATCTCAGTGTTTTACAAATTAACAAGTTTAATGAATTGTTGGATTAAGCATTTTGTAGGTTGAAGTCTTGAAGATGCCGAGCGAAAGGTCCTTGTTGTCGAGTTTGTGAGGAGTAGTTAGAACGTATTGAAAGTTGTAGTATTTCTCTTTGAAAGCTTTGTGTTTGTATCTACAATTAATATTTAGTGTGAATGCACGAGTAATACTCCAAATAAGTTGTTGTGCAATAAATTTGCTAATTGACAAAAACCACGACCTTGCAATATATATTACGGGGATGGAGTCAAGGTGATTGAGATATACATCCGTAAGTTGTTGTGCAATCTGCTAATTGACGTCATTGTGGCTGAAGTCATAGACCATGAGTGATCGATGGAGGACAAAATGCGCAATGCCCTCTACCAAAATGGCAGTACTATTTATCTTTATAACAGAAGTAATCAACTCGTAGGTAGGAACGGAGCCATAAATAATTATGGGAGGGGTCAAAATATTTTGTTGTTACTAAAGGCGAGTAACTTACAATTTTTTTTTTTTTTACCTTAAAAATTTGTTGTTCTTGGGAATTGAGGGGAGTCATGGCCTATGCCAGTCCCCCATCCCTACGTCCCTGCTCGATGGGGATCATGATCAACCCATTTCAAGTACAATATTATTGTCGAATAATCTCGAAGGGTTGGCTTTGGTGGTTAACTTTATCAGGTTTAGGGTTTAAATTTCTTTTGGTGCAAATAATTCTTTGAGGCTATGTCTCTTGGTGAAGTCTTGACTTATCTGATTCGTGTGATAGGAATGTGTTGCACGAGTTTAGAGTTTAACCTTAAGGATGGGTACATAAAATGACCTTGATTTGAAATGTTCTCCATCATTAAAAATATATGCTATAATTAGAAGCTTTTAAATGAATCTACCACTTGTCAATATTAGAAGATAGTCGGTGACATATATAGTAGGGGCGGGCAAGGGCGTTACAAAAAATTTGAAATATAAATTTTTAGAAGATTGTTTTTATTTATTTATTTATTTTAATTATTTGCGTCTTTTTGAAGTGTTCCTGATTTGTGTTTGTTCAACGCAGAAGTGCAAAGAAAAATCTAGAGGACCAAGAATTGGAGAATTGCTAAAGTTCAGTAGGTGGAAATATAATTGCTAAGAGTAATGTTAGGTATTATCTTTTTATCTTCTTAAAATTCTCTTAAACCTGATATGACTTTAAAAATTATCATTGAAACAAAATTATAGTGAAAACATTAATTACATGGTGATGTGATGAATCTGTTGATTAATAAGAGATGTGGGTGAAGTGGCTCGTGGCTTGAGAAAGAAATGCGATTTGAAGTCTGTACGTAGGGCTCAAGTATAGTAGGCTTCAATCACTTTTGTTTTTGATTCCTAGTGCGGTCACAGAATTGAACAAGGTTGCATCAAATTGTCCAAAACTTTTGTAAAACGACACAATTTTTTTTGTGAGGAATTGTACCCTTTGTCTATGGTAGATGCCTTCTCCTTTTTTGTTTTTTAACAAAAGCTGCTTTTTATTTTTGACAAGTATAAAAGCAATTTAAATTTTAGAGCACCATTAAAAATCACCTAAGTTTTCGCGCCGGTGCGTTGTTGGCATTGGCCGGATTTACTTCGCCTTCTCCTCCGTTGGCATTGCTGTTTTGTGGGTTTATTTCTTGTAATTTTATTGTTTTTTCTTGTATATATGTGCTGAAATTTTCTTCCGTAGACTTTGAATAATTTCTCATCAGTTTTTTCTTTGTTGTTGTTGTTGTAACTATCATTCGGGTGTGCTGCAACAGTTTTCTTGGTTGCTCCATTTTTGGGGCACCTTTTCAAACTACCTCTTTTGGTGGCCAAGTTTCTTGGTTTAACCAAGAAGTTATAAGGCTGCGTCATTTATTTAATGCATTCTCTTTTATTTTCTGTTTACCTTTCTTGATGAGGATGGTTTGGGGTTTATTGTTAGGTTTATCTAATGCACTTATTTGATGCATTCTCTCTTTTTTTTGGGGGGCCATCTCGCCATTTTTGCACCCCCAATTTTTTTTTTTTAATAAAAAATAAAAATTATGGGCAATATGAAAATTTTGAGATAATATTGGTCAAATTGCAAAAAATTGGAAGTTTGGGAGGTACATTGCCAAAATTAAAACCTTGGAGGTCGAGTTGAAAAACTTCCCCAAACTTTGGGAGGTAAAGTGTAATTTAAAAAAAAAAAAAAAAAAAAGTTGTCATGCCTTTTTGCTAAACAAATCATATCTCATGTTTTTTTTTTTTTTTTTTAATTACTTAGCTTACTTAGAGGAAACTTCACAAAGCTTTTTACGAACTTTCACGCATTTTGAAAGTACCTCATAAAGCTAAAATACTTTCGATTAAGGATATCGAACTTTTAATTTCTTTTAATTATCCAATTCTGCTAAAATTTTTCATGAAATCTTGTCAACATTTCAAAAATGCTAATGTTTTTTTTTTAAAAAAAAAAAAAGAAGTAAAATAAAAATTGTAAAGATTCACGCAATTATTTTTTTAAAAAAATCTTTGCAATATTTTTGTTACATTTTTGTAATTTTTTATTTTAAAAAATAAGTATTTAAAAAATTTTAACAAAATTTAACAAAAAGTTAAAATAAAATTGAATAATTAAAAGAAATTAAAAAATTCATACCATTAATTAAAAGTTTCTAAACTTTTACCGTCAAAACGATTACGAGTTAAAAGAAGATTTTATAAAGTTTCTCAATTATTATATAATACAAAAAGTAATTTCAATCATTCAGTTTTGGGAATCAACACTTTTATTTTGTCCGACCATCAACAGACAACAGGTGAAGCTCGGCTGTCTTTCATAGAGAAATGTGCGGAAAAGGCCAAATGCCAACTAACCC
>NC_081541.1:2285407-2289198 GCF_901000735.1 Corylus avellana
ATATATATATATATATATATATATATATATATTGAGAATGCTAAACGTAGAATCGGAAAAATCTAA
Organism: Corylus avellana; assembly: GCF_901000735.1. Taxonomy (NCBI): domain Eukaryota; kingdom Viridiplantae; phylum Streptophyta; class Magnoliopsida; order Fagales; family Betulaceae; genus Corylus; species Corylus avellana. The sequence goes on from NC_081541.1 coordinate 2,285,474, forward strand.
AGAATTTTATAAAAAATACTAGTTAAAATTTTAAAAACTCTAACTATAAAATTACTATAAATTAAAAAAATAAAAAATAAAAAAATCCTTAATGATGCCTGACAACATGTCATTCAGCCATGTGATTGCCGACAACATGTTATTCAACCATGTGAAACGTACAATAGAAGATAAAATTGGACAGAACAACATTGCAAGTTTTATTTATTCACCCTTGCTTAATTAATATATATTTCTTATTTTATGATTAGAAATGTCCAAAATAAGTTCCATGACCAAAATAATAATAATAATAATTTAATACACGTCGAAAGTGAGCTTTTCTTTCTTCGTGGTGATCGATGCCGAATATTATGATGCAAATTTTGTCGTCCGTCCTTTTCTTTTGCGGCCAATTTTGTCCTAGTTGTCGCAATCTTCATGGCCCAGGGGACAAGCACGCGTCTCTAACCTTTATTTATTTAATTTAATTTTTTTTGTCAACTTTTCCATTGGTTTTTATATGAATAATGCTATAAGTTATTTTTGTGTTTTTTTTTTTTTTGTCTTTCAATGTGATTTCTAAAATTATTATTGATTTTGTAATTTATTATTATTAAATTTTGATCAAATAATTTTAAAAGCTACCTCAAACTTAAAGTTCAATAGAAAAACATAATCTTGTCATAAAAAAATAATAATAATAATAATAAGGGTGACTTATAAAATTATTAGTCAAATAGACTTTTGGGTCCCCAATTTTAGGAAGCGGCAGCCTTGTTAATAGGATATATATTATACTTTTTACTTGTTGCATCAAAAAGAAGATACAATGAGTGCTTAATTTGCACTCCACTCGGCAGGAAGACATTTTTTGTTTTTGTTTTTTTTTCTTTCTGTACATCTTTAATTTGTTCCTTTCTTGTTGGAAATTTCTTCTAAGAAAGTTGATAAGGATCGATGATATGAAGCTTTAATTTGGAAATGTCTTGGAGGCTGCTAAAGATATCAGAAACTGACTAGACAAACAAATTAAGATGATATAAAACTTGTGCAGAGTCTTATATATCCAATATTTGGGAATTTTTCTAATTTGCTACTTTAGATGTACGAAGTCCACAGAGGAAAAGTTGTAGTCAACGGTTAACATCCTAATCACAAACTTGATCAAAACTTGGACTAGAAACTAGGGTATATGCAATCATGGAGGGATGGTGGCTATGACTTTTGTGAGAAAAAAAAAATGTTTAGGAAGGTGTTGAAAAATAAAACTTTTAAAGTTCAAAAAAAGTATTTTAAAAAAGGAAAATGTTAAGTGTTCTGTTAGAGTTGTACACGTTATAAATAGATATTATTTTTTTAAAAAGCAAAAAAGAAACTGACCATACTGATCATTTACTTCTGTCATCTGATTTTTTAGCGTTATGATTCGAGTGAAAAAAGTCAAAGAAGAGGTGTTGAAAATTTTTAGGAGAAATTTCACTAAGGACATCCAAACTTCTACCCGTTTTGAAATACCCCCCTGAAACTTTAAAATCTCTCAATTTAGTTCCTTGAACTTTCAATTGCTCTCAATTTGAACCATTCCGTTAATTTTAGCTGTTAAAAATTTAAAAATGACCAAAATATCCCTGATTTCTGTTTTTTTTTTTTAAATAAAAAAAACGCTTTAGAAGTTGAAATTTTATACAAAAGTCAGAGATATAAACGTCATGTGACACTTAAAATCTGACGAATGGGTCTAAATTGAAAGCAATTGAAAGTTCAGGGGACTAAATTGAGAGATTTTGAAGTTCATTGAGGATATTTCAAAACGGGTAGAAGTCTGAGGGTCCTTAGTGAAGTTTTCCCAAATTTTTACTAAGCTTTTGTTTGACTTAACTTTTTAAGCTATTTAAGGCAATCCAAACAATTTCTTAGTCATAAAAAAAAAAATAAAAAAAATAAAAAAAAAATTTTGTTAATTAAACAAGGGTTTTCCTTTTATTTTTGCTTGTTTTCCATTATTTTCTTTTAACAATTAATATATATAGAGCAATAAGGTTTTAGTAAATATTACCTTAATCTTCTCAGTTTCGGAGCACCAAGAGTGATTTGATGCAAAATAAACTTCTGGGCTCCTGTTTATCATGTTTTTCTTCCTACAGAACGGTAACCAGTGAGTTGCAAACTTGGCAGCTTCCATGCAAGCAAACAGCGTCAGCTCCGATCCCCCATCGTCCGATACATAGATCGAAATCTTCTCCGTCGGATACTCATAAGCCATGACTGCCAAAACCGTGCTGATCAATCTCATCGGCGGCTCCTTGTACGGATCTGCGGTGCATATGAACACGTCCAGCGCCGGAAAATCTGGTTTCTTCAGCACCCTTTCGAGGTTCTCAGGGTATTCGTCGCGGTAGACGATAGTCATGAGGAAACACTGCCGGGAAGCCCACATGAAGGCGAGGATAGCGTCGGAGAGGAAGAAGGAGAGGGAGATGAAGAAAGAGGATGACAGCGTGGCGGAGTGGATGAGTTTGAGTGCGTGGTAGTAGAGAAGTGCTGAGATTGCACACGTGTAAGCCGCCGCAAACGCGCGGTTGAACGCCGTCCGACGTGCATGTCTTATCGTGTGAAGGGGAGGGGAAGAGGATATGGAGCTGCTGCTGCTGCTGCGCACTCTCTGCTCCTCCATGTTTTCTGCTACGAGATTCTTCTAAGCCAAATAACTCCCCTTATCAGAATCGAAAACTGGGGGATTCAATTATTGGACACATATAAGCTCATGATAAGGCCTGTTTGGTTCGTGAATTTGATATTTCATTAGAAAAAAGAATAATTATTACTAAAAAAAATAATAATAATAATAATTATTATTATTATTTAAATTCTTTAGTTTAATAACAACGTCTAATTATAATTGAATCAAAATTACTAAAAACTTTTCGCATTATTATTATTATTATTATTATTATTTTTAATTCATATTAGAAAAAAATTGGGGGGATTCAATTATTGGACATATCTAAGCGCATAAATGTCTCTTTTCCATATTTTGTTCAAGTCTCACAGTAAATTTGTTTATTTATTATATAGAAATACATAAAAGAATGCCTAAAAATAGACCCAAAAAAAAAAAAAAATCTCTTTTCTTAATCACCATGTGTAAGACCAACTTGCCACTTGCCAGCTGTGTAGTTTGGACTTGTCTTCCTTTTTTTTTTTGTGTGAAATCTAGAAATCTACTTTAAAAAATTGTTTTGACAAAATTTTTGAAAAGTGCTTTTTTAAAAAATAAATAAATAAATATGAAACAATAGAAAATATTTGTAGATGTCGGAGGAAGTAGAGAGATTTTTATTACACTTTTTTGTAATGGGTTTTCTTGAATTCAAGGGGATCGAAGTTGGAGATGCCCCGCCGCCCCCAACTACCAATGTCATTGATCGGTGCAGGTCCCAGCATGGGTGGGGTCACATGGAAAACTTCCTCCAATCAAGAACTTCGATGATTGGTTAGGTGTCGAACTCTCCGCCACTAAGCCAATATGGGATAGCATCAAATATTAGGTTCTGTTTGCCAACGCAACGGGTCAGCACTGTAGTTGGAACGACACTGTTCCAGCTACAGTGCTGGCACTGTGTAATCAGGAATTCAGTCAAAAAAAATATACACACATTTCAAAAATAATACTTATCTTATTCACTTGCCAACCAACCGATAATTACAACTGAATTTTTTTTTTTAATATAAAATTAAAAAAA
>NC_081541.1:2289839-2296683 GCF_901000735.1 Corylus avellana
CCGTTCCGTTGGCAAACAGAGCCTTAATGTTCTCGTTGCCTTGGAAGTTGGAACTAACTATAGGTAATTGGAGAGATTTATTATTATTATTATTATTATTATTTTTAAGTAAAATACACTTTACTTTCATGAAATATCCTTTCATTTTCGTTTTAACATTCAATGTAGGGATGTCAAGAAATACCGGAGAACCAAAACTGGAATCGAAAAACTAGGAAATCGAGGACCTGATTTCGGTTGAAAAAAATAAAAAACCGAGTACTCTGGTTCCGGTGACCGGTTTTTACCAGGTTACTGGGAACTGGGATAATTTTATATTTTATATATTTTTTTAGGTTTACTCCCTCTGCCTTCTTTTTTTCTTCTTCATTTCTCACACGCGGTCGCCCCATTCCATTCTGCCTCTGCCCTCTTTTCTAGTTTTCTCATTTTTCTGTTCCAACGCCCGGCCTTTCTCTCTCTAACCCTTTTGGTTAGAACGTTTGGTTGGTCCTCCCCTGCCTCGTACACTCTCTGCCTCTGATCCCTCTCATAGAGTACACAGAATCTACCAGTCAATCCAAACAAAATCCTATAACCCATCTTTCACCTTCTCACCATTGGGTGGTACACATTTTCATCATCCAAGATATGAACTACACGTGTCCATTTCTGCCTGGGAAAAACATGGGGGCATATATATAAGTCAGGCTGCAGAATAATGAAAAAGAATTCTCAACTTTCTCATACTTGAAGATCTTTCTTTATTTAGTCTAGATTTCCATGACCCCATTTGATGATCATTGGGGGTATTATTCATAGAGCAATGCATTATGTGGAAAGAGCTCAAAGAAGATTTCCTGCAGGTAAGTCAATCTCAGCCTCACATCTTTTCCTTCTTATCATCTTCTTTTTTATGCTTTTAAAAACCCGTTATTGGACCGGGTAAAATCGAAATCGGCCGGTAACCAGGACTACGGTTAACCGAGACCCGGTTGCCGGTTCTGATTGCCCAAAACCAAGAACCGGGGTACCCCGATTCCGGTCCTCGATTTTAGTAAAAAACTAAAAAACCGGACCGGTTTGACATGCCTTATTCAATGCTTAAAAAATAACACTTGACCCCTACAAAGTTTCAGACGTTAACAAAAAAGTCTTTCGGTTTATTTTGGCCGTCACTTTGGACGGAAATCAAGTCATGTTCATGGCATGTGGCACGTGACACATTTCAACCAAAAAGTTCGAAAATGCCCTTGAAGGTAAAGTGTAAATACTCTAAATAGGTCCTCAACGCATGTCAAAATAATAGTTTACTCTCTGAAATCAATTTTTGCTAAGTAAATTAACAAAATCTGTCATTCTGTTATGTAATATTCAATATAAATGCGATACGTGTTATTATTAATTTTTTACTTTCAAAAATGATAATTAGGGTTTTTCTGCATGTCATACTGTTACAGTAAACTAACCTAATCTCTTATATTCCAAAAATTTTACCCTGTGCCTAACCCTACCTCATCTTCATCTTCCACAGCCAGTTCACAAAATACAACTGTCAAATTCTTGCAAAATGTTCCCAAATTGTGGCGAGAAAGATGAAAATCAGGGAGGGTTAAACACAAAGTATAATTTTGAGGATAGAAGAAATTATGTTAATTTATTATATGACATGATAAAGTAACAGACTCTATTAAGTTATTTAATGGAAATTAATTTAGGGAGTAAACTATTATTTTGGCATACCTTGAGGACATATAAATTATTTTTTATACCACAGTGACTAATTTGTAATTTAGGCAAAGTATATGGGCCTATAAATTATTTGTTATACTACAAAAAGTGATTTATAATTTAGGCTAACCACACAGACCAATTTTGCATTGATCCCTTTAAAGAATAATGGCTTTGTTTGTTAACGTATTGATTAAATTATTAAATTCATCTATTTCTATAGTATGATATCAAAGCCAGGTCTTAAGTTTAAACCATGACTTCGTCAATTCACCCTTCATTTAAATTTACATGTTAGGCCTCTAGTTTGAGTCAATTCATGTGGAAAGTGTTAATATATTGATTAAATATCATTTAGCAGTGTTTTAAAGGGTTTTTTTTTTTTTTGTTTAAAAAAAATGTTTTGATATAAAATAAAAATAAAAACTAATTTTGGGATTTTAGTAATATTTGATGATTGAATTGTTTTTTAATATATATATATATATATATATATATATATATATATATATTAGAAGAGAGAACAAAAACCCCATAAAATAAAAGTTTGGGAAAAGTCTACATAACCTCCTTAAACTACCACTCAATTGATAATGTCTTTCCCAAACTTTCAATTGTGACAATGTCCCCCCCAAACTACCAAAAATTGTCAATATTCCCCCCAATGACGAAATTACCCTTAGTAAAATTAAAAAAATAAAATAAAATAAAATAAAACTAAAACTTCTAGAAAAAACCTAAAACTAGCAACAACAAAAAAAAATCCAAACATTGGCCATTTTTTATTTAAATCAATTTTATTAGAAAAAAATTAAATAAAATTCATTTTTTTTATATAAAAATTGAAAATTTTCGTTTTTTTTTATTTTTTTTTATTTTTGTTTTATAATTTTATTTAAATAAAAATTTACTTTTAAAAAAAATAAAATTTTCGTTTAATAAAATTTTTGTTCAAAAGAATTTTTTTTTTTTTATAAATATTATTTTTAAATTAAAATTTTTCGTTTTTTTAAAGAAAATCATTTTTTTTTTGAATTTATAGGGGTATTTTTGTCTAATTGAGAAATTTATAGGGGCATTTTTGTCTTATTGCTAGTCTTGGGGGGACATTGACAATGTTTTGGTAATTTAGATGGAATATTGTCACAATTGAAAATTTGGGGGGGACATTGTCAATTAGGTGGTAGTTTGAGGGAGGTATGTGGACTTTACTTTTTTTTTTTTTTCAGAAATGGATGGGTGTTCTATTTGTGGCTGTAAGATTTTTAAGAAAAAATCTCAGCCATAAACTGAATATTCTCCAATCCATTATGGACCGGAGAGAATCCTATTTCCCATGACAATAAAAGGACCTCCAACGCCAGAGAGGAGCCCTCAACGGCCATGGAGGTCCAACATCCATAGCTCCATGTACTTGGGCCTTCTATAGCCATGAAGGGACCTTCACAAGCCTCACAGCCATGTAGGGGCTACGCATGATGGAGGCAACCTCCATGAATATGATCCTCCATTAAATAACAAGTTTTTTTTGCGTCGAGCGTCGGTGGGCTTGGCATGTGGAGTTCCAGCTACAGCTGGCCTCGGTGATTCAGCCTGCACCTTTAAACCATCCAAGGGCCTTTGAGTGCTTGAGGCCGTGTGAATTCATTTTCTGGAATTAGGCCCATTCAAAGGTTATGATTCTCTGCGTCTTGGTGGGTGCAGTACTCAAATTTTTCTTAAATTATTTCTTTCCCAATACTTGAAGAAATCATTAATATAGTACGTATTTGAAAAAATAATTTTCTTTTGAAAAACCCTCTAGTACTGTAGAAAGAGAAATCAAGGTGCAAATTCAATCAATGCAGCGTAATAAAATAGAGATTACAACACTCAAGTTTATGCTCAAATACTTGAGTTTATAACAATTTGAGAAATACAACGATATCAATCATCTAGGAAAAATATAATCTCACCACATACTACCATATATAATTTGGAAAAAGAAGCAAGAACCAAACATTAAATATTGTTCGTTCGTTAACCCATTTTGAGTTTGCTTTTTGATTTTTAACAAAAAAAAAAATTTGAAAAGCATTAATAGACAATTTCAAACGTAAAATACTCATAATACACTCAAAATAACTATAATCTTATATCACGTCAGACTGTATTTTCAACTAAAAAATAATAAGTACCCTCCAAAAAGTTTAATGAGAATCACATTCCAATTTACTTTAGGAAAAGAAAATAAAAAATCCTTATTCTTGAAGTCAGTGAAAAAAAAAAAACTCTTAACGACTTTTGTTTCTTTCTAAGCTGCCGTTGGTAAAGAGTTTTGTTGTAATTTTTTTTTTCTCTAAATAATACTAAAAATGATTAATATAATATAAAGATAAAAGGAGATTTGAATTGTTTTTAGAGAATAAAATCAAAACGTGGTACACGGTTGCTGATTTATTCAATCAATGACACCGGCGCTTAAAATGGATGTCAAATTTGAATAGCTTTAATTTTAGAGATTTCTAATTCTTAAACGAAACCACACTGCAATATACAAAGCTGATCGTGTGGTTTGGTCTGGACATAAATCAAATGGCATGAATTATACGAGTTCCCACTTACTAAAAAAGTGATTTCTTTGGTGTTTTATAAGTCCTTGAGTCAAACCGTCAAAACTAAAAAGTCCTTAAGTTTTTTTTTTTTTTTTTTTTTTTTCTTTTTTGACTTTTTACTCCCTCGATCAATCGAAATGCTAATAAAATCTATACCGGCAAAATTGTGTAACCACCGTTAGTCCCAATCAAAACGCATTATTTTGTCACATCAACATAATAATTTTTTATTAATTTAATATAAAAATTAAATTAAAAAAATTGAGGGGGTGGCCAGCTGCCACCCCCAACCCCTATGGGGTGGCCGCAAGCCACCCAAGGGTGGGCAAGGGGTGGGTTGCCCACCCCTAGGGTGGCTCGCGGCCACCCCTTGGGTGGTTAGGCGAGCCACCCCTAAACCCATGGGGTAGCTGGAAGCCACCTATGGGGTGGCTAATGAGGAGGTAATTATAAGTTTTGATTCTCTATAATATTAGAGGGTTTAATTTGTAATTTGAAGATTTATCTTAAAATTGTATTAAACCACAAAAAGGAAAAAGATAAGAGGTTGTTATTGTGGATAATGGGTCTTTTGTGGTTTGGGGCATGTTTGAGATTACGTTTGAGGAGTCTAAAAGTGCTTTTAACACTCCAAAAGTCCGTTTAAAAAATATATATATATTTGTTTGGTAAAAAAATTAAAAGCGCTTTTAAGGGTCCAAAAAGCTTAAAAATGACTAAAAAACACTTTTGTCAAAAGCTTAAAAAAAAATGAAAATTTTGCCAAAAAGCTCTTTTTGACTTAAAAGTTCTATTTCCCAAACGCAATCCCAAATAGGTTCTTAATAGATTAAGAAGGATAATTTTGTAATATATAGGATTAGACTAGAGACTTTTAGGGAAGGGGATTTCTAAGAGGGGAGGACTTGGCTACATTTCGCTTTCACGTGAAGCCAAGAGGATCTCTCCATTTCAAATTTTCTCAATTTCTTAAGTTGGTTTAATGTATTTAGAAAGACAAAATTGTCTAAAATTTTTTAGGTTAAATTTTTTGAACAGCTCTTCCCTTCCAAATACCCTTCTAAATGTATTAAGCAGAGTCCATTCTAAATACCCTTCTAAATGTATTAAGCAGAGTCCATTCTAAATACCCTTCTAAATGTATTAAGCGGAGTCCAAGATGTAGCTCAACTGAGAGTATAGGTATGAGTAATTCTAGAATTACTCCTCAATTGAAGGTATGAGTGCAGCGTGTGTATGAGAGAGAGAGAATGGGCTTCACGTAAAGGCTGAATATAAAAAGCAGGGAGCATGCTTCCCTGCCTATAAAAGCAGGGAGCATGCCGTGCGAAACAGAGAGAACGAGAGGGAGAGGGGGATCGCGAGAAAGAACAGAGAGGAGAGGAGAAGAGAGAGGGGTTGTTTTCCCCTTGCCCAGACCAAACCCATGAGAGAGATTGAGAGAGAGGGCCGGAGTTTGAGAGAGAGAGAGAGATGAGCGTAAGTTAGGGAGAGAGACCCGAGAGTTGAGAGAGAGCTGAGATTGGGGGAAGAGAAGGGCGTACCCTGGTGGCTGGGTCACCGGCGACGTGGCAGCAAACCCGCAATCCAGAATCGTCACGTTAGGTAATCTCTAGCATTTCCTTAGTTTAATTTAAGGATTTCGTGTTGTGTTAGCTGAATTGCTAGGAGTTCTTGTGGCCAAATGGGGAGTGATTCTGAGATGATTTTCCACTAGAATCGAAGAGTATTTTGGGGTGTTTTCTTTAGGAAAACCGAGTGTGTATTTTGTAAGGACTATTGTTTTGTTGACAAAGTCTATGGGTTTGATTTTGGGTGATTGTGGTTGATAAAGCTAGGACTCGGTTTGGGTCTTTTGTTAGATGATTTTTAGCTGTGGCTTGTAATCCCTTGTTTAAGGTTAACATTTGGGTTGTTGACTACTTTGAAGCTTTGTGATTTTTGGGGGATTAGTTATGATGGCTAGCTATTGAGGGTTTAATATGGGTTTGATTATTCATTTGGTGCTTATGGGTTGTTGACCAATTATAGTGTTCTTGGCTTATTATTTTGTTACACTTGGGTTTTTAACAAATAGAGTTTTGATGCTTGATTTAGAGGTAGCCGGTTGTGTATTAATTTTAGGGTATCGATTTTGGGTGGCTATGACCAAATGGAGGAGAGAGTTAGGATTCTCTATTAAAGACCAAAAGTATGGCGAGGCACTTTGTAATTAGTCGGTTATGGTTGTTGTTGTTATTATGGTTGGGTACCTTGAGTTCCTATTAATTGGTGTTTTGGTGTGTCGTATTGTTAGCTTGAGAAGGTGGGTTGTTTTATGGGTTAAAGTTATGCCTCATGGCCGAATGAAGTGTATTTTGAGGGTTGTCTTTGTGGGGGACAGATGATGATTCTAGGAGTTGCTTATGTCTAGGGGTTGCGACTGTGTTGAGGTTTAGGATCCTAGAAGGGGTTGTAGATGAGATTATTCTAACTAGGGTATTATTAACATCTAAATTAGTATTAAGAGGTGGTTGAATGTTGATTATTTTAATTTTCTT
>NC_081541.1:2296783-2300023 GCF_901000735.1 Corylus avellana
TGATAGTAAATAGAATGTTTTGGTGGGCTTGGCATGTACAGATCCAGCTACAGCTAGGCTTTAAAACTTGATATGGGTACGTATTTGACTGCTTGAGGTTGTGTGGATTCATTTTCTTGGCCCAAGCCCATTCACATATTTTTGCTGTTTATCAGCTTCGGTGCATGTATCTGGCCTGTTGGAAGCACAAATTTTGCCATTCACTGTCACCATCGTTTACAAGTTACAACAATTCAGAAACTTACATTGAGATTTCAAGTAGATATATGGGTAGAAAAAATGGGAAAGAATATTCTGACAGGGTGGGTTTACTGTTTTTTGAATGCAAATTTTGTTTCAAATAATTGTTTGCAGATAATTATTTTTAAAAATAATTTATTTTCAGAAAAATATCAAAATGTTGTTTCCTAATTCAATTTAATACAAATAAAACATTAATTGAAAATAGTTGTTTTCTGAAAATATCCCACTTACTAGTTGATTGAAGAAAAAAAGTTCCCAAGGACTGGCATCGACAATTCACTACAAAAAATTGTATTTTTTCTGATGAACTTTTTCTGACGTGTCAGGTAGTCTAACACGTCAGAAAACGTCCCTGACGGGACCTTTTTGACGTGTTTCACGTGTGAACATTATAAGTGTCAGAAATGAAAAATTTATGACATGTCAAGTTTCAACCCGTCAAAAATTTCTGACGTGTCAAATTGTGACACGTCAGAAATTATTTTCTGACGTTTCAAATTTGACACATCAAAATTTTTTGACGTGTGAGAACTACCACGTCAGAAAATTTTTTGACGTGGTACTTCTGACGCGCGTCAAAAAATTAAAAAATTAATTATTATTATTATTTTTTTATTCTAGAATTTTTGTTTGAATTAAAAATTTATTAATTTAAATTATTATTATTTTTTTAGAATTCCTCTGCACGGCAGCTCCCTCACGCTGCCGTGCAGATCTGTGTTTCTCAACACAGATCAAAAAATAGTTGTGTTGAGAAACACAGATCAAAAAATAGCTGTGTTGAGAAACACAGCTATTTTCTGCAGCCGTGCGCTGCACCATGGTGCAGATCTGCACCATCTTCTTCCTCGATCTTCTTCTTCTCTTCTTTTTTATTTTTTTTATTTTTTTTTATTTTTTTTCTTCTTCTCTTCTCCCTTTCTTTTCTTCTGCAGCTTCTCTTCTCTCTTTCTTTTTCTTCTGCAGCTTCTCTTCTTCTTCTCTTCTCCCTTTCTTTTTCTTCCTCTCTTCTCCTTTTCTTTTTGTTCTCCTTCTTCTGCCTAATTTCTTCAATCTGTCGTGGGAAATTAGGAGGGAAGAATAAATGAATGAGGAGGGAGAGAGAGCGTGGGAAAAATAAATGAGGAGAGAAGAATAAAAAGAGGAAAAAAGTGGAGGGAAAATAAGAAGAGAGAAAATTTTCAAAATTTCGTTTTTTTTTTTTTTTTTTTTTTTTTTTTTTCCTGACGCACTAATTTGGTGCGTCAGAAAATTCTGACGCGCTAGATTGGCGCGTCAGAAAATTCTGACGTATCATACTAGTTTTGACGCCCCAGTTTGGCGAGTCAGAATTTTCTGACGTGGCATTTTTTGCCACGTTAGAAAATGCTGACGTGGTAAAAATTATGTACTGTTTGCCACGTCAAAAAATAGCAGTTTTTTTGTAGTGATTAATGACCGTTGATTTGAGGTAATGTAATGCAAAAATGATATCATGAAATGAGCACACATTGATTTTAAGTGTAGATCCATTTAAAACAAACACACCACTTATGAGTGAATTTTATAATAGAAATTTTTGTGAGTAAATAATTTTACCATCATTTTATTATTATGTCAAAGATGACTCGTGATACATATAAACTTATCCATCTTCTGCTCATAGGACAATGTTAGACACAAGCTCATTTCTTTTTCAGCAAGATTTACAACTATTAAGCAATTTAGTTACGTCTACAATAAGGTTTCGACTTTCAAAGTAGCTAGAAAAAAAATACTTTGATACTGTAAGAATCAAAACAAATGTGAAATTGACATGCATGCATCTCAAAGTCTATGTTCAGTAACATGCATAAATGGCTTGAGAAGTCTCATGCACTTGTTAGTTTATTGAAGAAAAGGTTGTTGAAGACAACCACCAATAATGATGGTTGAAATAATGTTAGCCAAATATGGGAAAATCATACTTTCAGAGGTCAGGAAACTCATACGGATTGAATAAGCAAGCATTACCCTTCCGTGTGGGGGTGAAGTACTTGTCTATTGCTCATATTTAACCAATGAATTCAGTTTCAGTTTAAGAAGGTAAGATGCTATTTTTGGTTATCCATTAGTCATCCACTGCTTTCTAAATTTGGCATATTAGATAGGACCATCCTTGTCCTTTACAAATACTTTTGGTCACAATTCGTAAGTTTTTATTTTAAACGTCGAAGAGAAACCGAGTTAATTGAGCACAGCTATTTTCTCAAAGCCTTGGAAGCGTAGTGTTGAAATAGATGTTTGGTGTAGTGTGTGTGCGAGATGTTCAGCCATGTGTCTTGTGGGTTGGGCAATTTTAATAGTTTGATGAAGCGGCAAAGCCTACCCAAACATGACTTGGACGCAGTGGATGATCCTAAAATAGAATGTTTGGCATTAATGGTGAGTGGGCTTGGCATGTACAGCTACTGCTACAGATGGGCTTTAAAGCATGATATGGGAATTTGACTGCTTGGCTGTGTAGATTCATTTTCTTCAACAAGGCCCATTCACATATGTTTGAAGCATTGATTAAAGCCAGAGCTCAGAAGGAAAAAAGACATGCATTGTTTTTAAAATGAACTCACGATAGAGACTAGAGTCCTGCCGAAAATGTCATTTATTTTCCAAAAACAAAATAATATGCATCTCAAGTCCGTTGGGATCGAAAAATATTCAGTTAATGGTCATGATCTTTTTAAAGAAATACTAGGTCATAAATAGGACATATGACTCTTTAATAAAAAAATATATATATATATATATTATATATTTTTAAAAAACAGTTATAAAATAAAATTATAAAAAATTAAGGAGTGGTTGGTCACTCATTGAGGGTGGCCGGACCACCCCAGTTGAGGCTGAGCCACTCCAGACCGTCGGTATGGGGTGGCCGAAGCCAACCCATAGCCCTTGAGAGTGGTCCGACCACCCTCAAATTTGGCCCTTGGGGGTTGCCACCCCAGGCCGGTGGCCACCTCCAGGGGCCAGATCTAA
>NC_081541.1:2300123-2343291 GCF_901000735.1 Corylus avellana
ATTCGATGGTTATAAGATCGAAAACTAACTTAAAAATGGACTCTTTTGTATCATGTGAAATTTTCATAGCATCCAAAGAAATGTCACTTGAATTAGTCGTGAAAAAGAGATCAACTATATACAAGACAAGAAAAGAAGCAGCTAAGAAAAGTCCTCTTAAATGGTGTTCAACGTCCAAACAAGAGAAGAGAAATTGGAAGGGAAAAGTAATATTAGCGTGGTCCTCAAATATTTAAAGCATCATGAAACAGAAACACCCATAAAATAATTTTTATCCTTAATTATGGTATCCATAAAATGCGAGTTTGTAAATCTTCTTTTGATATTTGATAATTGATAATCTTCAAGATTACAACATCTGAGTTTATTTCGTGCATGGTGTCTTCAGAAAATCACTTTTAGTGAATAAAAAAAAAAAAAATCAAAACCTGGATCTTCAGTTATTTTATTTGATCTAAATTGAAAATTTAAAACAGTTTCAGGAACTAAAAATTTAATATTCTATAAAAAATATATTTTTTTCAAAAATAATTAATTGAAAATTTTTTTATATAGATATTTGAAAATAGTTTTTAAAGTTTAAACCATATAAAAATAGTTCAGTTTTGCACAATGTTTAATTTTTAATTTAACATTAATAAAAAAAAAAAAAAAAAAAAAAAGGTGATCAGTCTAAAAAATAGTATTCAAACATGTCCGGATCATGTTTCTAATTTTTCTACCCCCTTATCGACTCTGAAATCTGAATAATGCATTTGGTCTGAGTCATATATAATTGGTTATAGAGTGACTCAATTATGTCGTCAAGTCGTTGGAAACCTTGATTGACGGCAACGAAATGAGAGAAAGCGCTTTCAACAAGTCATACGCGTGGTCGTTAATGGTGGATATGATGGCAAAAATCCTAGTCAAAAGAAAAGAACACAAGCAACTAATTGATATTATATGGTCTTGGAGGCATTTTTTTGCTTTTTGTAATTTCTTTTTTTTTTGAAAAACATATACATTTGATATGCACAAAAAGTAAGGAGTAATTCTGATTTTTTTTTTTTTTTTTAGAAAAAAAAACAGTAGAGTTAAAAATCAAATTTTTATCTTACAATTATTTTATAATGCTGATGAGACAATCTCAACCAACTTCTAAATAAGTCATTGTTTAAAAATAAATAAATAATTAATTAATTAATTAAGACGATGACCTCAGCAGTTGTAGAATAATTTTTAATTTCTCTCTTAATAAAGTCTTAAGATTCTTATTGATGAACTTCGAAGAATGGAGCAAGTGGTCCATTGGGGCTGATTTTTCTAGTCAATACGTGTGAATATCCTGATTATTGACTACTTGACCTACTAATGTGATGTTGAGACTTCTCCATTACGGTCTACATTATCTTGAAAAAAAAAAAAAAAAAAAAACCACAATTATTAATGTTGATGACCCGTGAGAAACTTTTTCTTCAATGAGACTTGAGTCCTTGACACACCATTTATTTGCCTAAACGTAGGTGTAAGGCAAATACATAATTAATTTGAGAATTACAATTTACAAGTCAATTTCGTTCTTCTTTCTTATTTCTTCTACCCACATTATCTTCTATGAAATCTCATTGTAGACCCAATGAAGTTTCTGAATTGTTGTAAACGATGGCGACGGTGAATGGCAAAATTCGTGTTTCCAACAGGATACATGCATTGAAGCTGATAAATGGCAAAAATATGTGAATGGGTTTGGGCCAAGAAAATGAATCCACACAGCCTCAAAATTGACTTTGAGAGAGCCCATGGGAGGAGGGATCCGGTCTTCCATATTGCTAGCTTTAGACTTCTAAGCTGAGATATGATGTTGGACCGAAAAAGAGATAAGCTTAGAAACAGCTTGAGGATTTGGTGGTGATCCATTGTGCACCAGCTTCTTACGGAGTTACGGGCCATCCTGATGTGGTCCATAGTGACCAAAGGCACTGACCTCTAAGAGCTGATCAGGCTTTAAAAGGGCCTTTGTCCAGCTACCAATGGGAAGGGTTTCAAAAATGCAAAGCATTCCTCCAGATGGCTCTAGCAAAAGGGCAAGAGAAAAAAAATATATATGTTGGGTGCTCTCAGCAGGACCGTTCCATTAATTACAAAGAGGGCAAGAAAGAAGATCAGAGGAGGCTTAGGGGGAGAACTTGAAAATGTTTGTTGTCAATGCAGGGAGATGCTTTAGCCAATTAATTTTTATATGAGATTGTCAAATGTCCGATCCAACATATATATTTATAGAATAATTACAGCAATAAGATACTGATTTACGACATTACAAATATATTTAAAAACATGTCTATTCGTACCTCTTCTTCTCTTGAATTTCAAACTCAGATGTTGTATTAATTATCTGATGCTTTAAGATAGAGTTGTATCCTGACTCGAAATGTCAAACATGCTTTGTTGAAGAAGTTTCTGATCATTATCTTTAACAAACATTATGGTCCGATTGAGCACTTTCCTTGAATCACCCAAAGATCCATTTGCTAGACGTTTTACATACATATCCACCAAACAATAACCATCACAAGCATCCAAACCCAATGCCACCCAAGCAACCTAAGAATGTAATTGTTGCCCAAGGGGGAATTCTAACTACGAGCAAGCCGACAAAACTCCGCTTAGAGTAAAGCAAAATGGCACTTACCCACTCAAAATCACATCTAATTACAAATCTATTGCCTTTCTTGGGTACCCTAATTGCATGAACTAAATTATCATCGAATTCCAAGCAGTCACATTCTTCTCTAGTGTTTTCTCAAATATCTTATATGCTAAAATTTACATTTTGTCACAAGCATCTCAATCAATTCCCACTCGACATACAATTGGGACCCAAAAGCTTTTTAGGGTGACTTTAAACATGTAGCCAATGTTTTAACATTCTATGCTTCCATAGCTTTCGAAAAACAACTTAGATTGTTTTTTTGTTTTCCACCTTAATTGAAAAGTAAAAATTTATGAATGTCACCAACATTATCTCCAAATGACAGGATTGGTCCAATCCAATATGACAGATTCACAAAGAATGTGATTACTAGTAGAGAATGAAGAATAGCAACATATTTTCTCAAACTTTAAACACAATTCATTGGTCAAGTATGAGAAAATAGAAATAAAAATAGAAAAGTTATGTAATAAAGAGAGTTATCTTAAATCAAACAAACTCTTATTTGTTATATAGAAATATTAAGCATCTTTGCGCTATCAAATATATATGAGAAAACAAATTGCCTCATTTGACGGAGATGTAATAAATAAAAAGACTTACAAATAAATCAATTTGTATTTAAGATTGAGATGATTGACTCGATTCATTTGATTGATTCGAAGTATCTCCACCACTTGTTATGATTCTCTCTGATGATGATAGGAAAGGCTTGGAAGGCATTTGTAAGTATTCAACTTTTTCTTCAAGCATTTGTACGACTTTGTTCATTGAAGGGCGATCAATTGGCTTCATCTGTATACACCATAATGCGACAATGATCATCTTCATGCCTATTTTCTTTTCCTCTTCTGTAACATCTTTCATTTCTATGTCCTTTCCATCATGCAATTGCTCATAAACCCAAGAAGGAAAGTAAATTTGGCTTAAATGGTCTGTAAATGCATTCAAGTTCTTTCTTCTACTCGCCATTTCCATCAATAACATTCCGAAACTATAAACATCAGCTTTATATGAGACACCTCCAATGTTTTTGTAGAACAACTCAGGAGCCATGTATCCTAACGTCCCTCTTGCAGCAGTCAAAGAGACAATGCTGTCATCTACTGGATATAGCTTTGCCAAGCCAAAGTCAGAAATTTTGGGAGTAAAATTCTCATCAAGAAGAATGTTGTGAGGCTTGATATCAAAATGCAAAATCTGCATGTCACATCCTTGATGTAAATATTCAATTCCACGAGCCACTCCTAGTGCTATATCATACATTTTGTCATAGCTTAGGAGCGTACTTACTTCTGGGGAAAATATAAATGTATTGAGGGAGCCATTAGGCATGAACTCATATACAAGAGCTCGTGTTGATTCTTCAACGCAAAAACCAATGAGTTGCACTACATTAATATGGTGAATCCTTCCAATGGTTGCAACTTCGCTGATAAAATCTTGTCCGTTGGCTTTGGACTTACCTAACATCTTTACAGCCACATGATGACTACTTCGAAGCGTTCCTTTAAAAACTGTACCATAACCTCCTTCACCCAATTTATGACTGAAATTTTTAGTCATCTTCCTAATTTCTGAGTAAGAGTATCTTATTGGCATGAGGTTATTGTGACTTTGCAAAAATTCTTCAACAGCATCATATATCGATAATTGCCTCCTACGCCATTTATATATCAAAAATGCAATCACACAGGGAGTTCCCAATATCATTTTTCCTGCTTGGAATAGTCCTATAGAAGAACATCACCAAAATAGATTGTAAGCGAGCACATATGTTGATGCACTGCAATCCTATTTTTAGTTACAACTCAACTAATTGTCTTCTAGATTATGGTAATTAAGCACAATAGTTGTTATCTTTTTCGTCTAAATATCATTAATATTTTCATCTTGGCATGGCCGCATGCTTAATTCATGCTTTCGAGTGTAATGAATGAACTGCTAAAAAAACTTAAATAAGATCAAAGGTAAGAAGGTTCTTCTTACCGAAGCTGATGGTCATGAAAGATAGAGCTGCAAGAAATATGAAAAAAAATAAATAATAATAATTAATTAATAAAATTGCATAAACAAATCTCACCTAGAGTCATGGTTAAGAAGAAATTAATAAAATCAACACTATAAACTTCTAGACTTTATATGTTTTGGCCTTCCATTAGGTTGAGCTTGATTTTATGCATTCTCAACGAGCTTTGAGGTAAAGCAATAGCGGTGGATGAATTAATTAGCAAATGGGATGGCCTAAACACTGTAGTTGATGTAGATTGATGTGAAAAAAAGTAAGAATGTTTGGTATAAAAAAAATGAAAAAGTTTTGTTTTGTAGTGATTTTTTTATTTGAATAATAATAAAAAGTGAATGATTTGATATTAAAAGTGAAAAAGTTAGAATGTTTTGATGTTGATTTTTTTGGAAAATGGTGATGAACAGTGTTTGAGACAACCACATCCCCATTACCAAACAAAGCCTTAGTTTATAATACGAACTCTTTCTAGCTATCTTATCAAGGAAACAGTGGGGCAAGACAAAGGACATTTTTTATTCAAGATAGGAAGCTAAATTCTTAAGAAATTGAACGTATTTTTCATTTTTTTCTCATTGTTTCATAAATCTAAACAAAACCTAAAAGTTTGAGATCAACGATTTCCCAAGCACATGGTTATACTCTACTTGCTTTATCATAGAGGACAATCGGTCCATTTCTATGTCAATATGTCATTTTTTACTGTTATGCAAATAACTTTTGAGATTGAAACCTTACCTTTGTCATGTAGCACATATAGCCGTGGTTTCGATGCTGTTTTGACAAAGAAAAAAAAGTAGTATCAGTGTTTGAAAACATATATATATATATATATATATATATATAGAGAGAGAGAGAGAGAGAATTAAAACTTAGCATTTCTTTTAAAGTTTGAGATCCCATTATTTCTCTATAATTGAGTCATCATCAAGCAAAACTCATCCAAATCTATTTCATTGTGGTATTCTATCATATATCCTTCAAACAACTTTTTGAGATAGAAAACTTACCTCTGTTTGTTGACTCAGTTGGTGTGACAGGGATTCCTGCTCCGCCTGTTGTGACAAGGAAAAGAATAACGTCAAGTTACTAATTACAATACTAAACAGAATTAATGAATATATTATTACATAGGCATGGTATGGGGGTACTATGCATGTATTGTTAGTGATGAGAGTGAGAAATTAATCCAAGAATTAAGAAAAGAAAAAAGAAAAATAATGGTCAACATGGAAGATATTTATTTAATTAGAAATTGCAAGTGTTACGCATGCATTCTTTCTGCCGCACCTTCCACAGGAGGCTCCGCATCAAATCCATAGCAACTAACACTATTGTCCGAGTGATTGTGGTAGCAATAGCCATTTCTGCAGATTGGACAATAAGCTTGGTACCATGAAAGCTCAAAAGCCCTTAACTCATTGTGGAAGTCTGTACAGGAAATATTTCCCAAGTCACCAAAAGATCGATCTGACCACGGTATGGTAGATATTTGCTCTACTTGGCACAAGTCCTCCAAATCAACTGGACTCGGCGAGAATAGAACATATCTATACCTCTTGGAAGAATACACTCCATCCTCAGAGCAAGCAGAAATGTTTAAATAATACAAAGAATTCAGTACTGGCTTTTCACAGTTCACTAAAACCACAACAACGAATGACAAATTGTACGTTTCGAACTCATATGGATCCGCTGAACTGAAATTATCGTAGGATAGAGAATAACGAGGGATGAAGGAGTCGTTATCGTTTAGAACACCTGGGTCTACAACCCGGATTGTATAGTTGTTGTAATCGATTTCCTGTACATAGTACTTTCCAACATATAAGTATAACACTGTTTGGTTATTCTCACATGACAGATTATACCTTTGATCGCCGCAGCTTGGTGGATCGCCTTTCAATCGAAACGGATAGCTTATATTGTGGATATTGCCGCAGGAAGAAGCAGGACAGTGATAATGACTATCGTTGGCACTGCAAGCTTGAGGGACTAAGACAAGAATAACAATTAGGACGATGAGTCCGGCAGGGAAGAGCATTGGACTTGCCATGGGTAGAGAGAGAGAGAGAGAGCGAGCTTCCACAATCCACAGCAAGGCCTATAGACACAGTAAAATAATGTAGATTTATAAGGCGTAAGCATCTACGTCATATATTGAAAAATATAGGCCTATAGTCCAAGTCCATGAGAAGTTTACCCGTAATTTACTTGTCACTTTGAACAAAGTGTGACGTAATCACTGGAGAAAGCCGAACTGGTATATCTAGCTATTTAAGAGGCTCAGAACCATTCCTGATCAAGAGCACAGAGATGGATATTTGCGTACAAATGGTAATCTCATATTTGTTCTTGTTTTCGGCTTTCATCATAAACCTTGGTGAAGCCCAAAATGTGTGTGCTAAGGAATCACGGTGTGGAGCCCATGGTCCAGCCGTCCGATTTCCCTTCCGACTTAATAGCCAGCTAGACGACTGTGGGTCTCCTGGGTTTAATCTCTCCTGCACTGATACAAATCAAACGGTGCTCGAGCTGCCGATTTCAGTTAAGCTCTTTGTCAAAGAGATTGACTACACATCTCATGTAATTCAATTATATGATCCACAGAATTGCTTCCCAAGGCAGCTTCAGGGACTCAATTTATCTTCCTCTCCTTTCAAATTCATACTAGAAGACGCTGGTTTCCTTTATGACTATTACTTATTCAATTGCTCCGCAAGGAAAGATGAGTTATTTGGTTCAATCTCTTGTCTTAGTGGCCCTACCTACAAAGTTTATTATTCTAATGTCAGTTATTCTAGTTTCACCCTGGAGTCCTTCATATCCTGTACAAAGATTTATACGCTTCGATCGGTTCCAAAAGCTATAATAGATCAGGATCATTATGGATTTCTTGAATTGAGTTGGTCTCTCCCAACGTACAAAGGTGCTCCAGCTGCTAAAGACAATAATAGCAGCGGATCAGGAACTCAGTCTAAACATGATAAAGGTATTCTCTCTATCCAATTAATTCTCCACCTTTGTACTTAACGAGTGAAAGGCATGTGTTGCTAAAGCATTTTATTAGACCATATAATTGTAGCTCTTCCACAGTTCCACTGGAGGACTTCAACTAATTGCATCTTGGAAACCCAGCAATATTAGATAACCATACAATTTTAACTCGGGAAAAATCACTGCACATAATGTTTAGTCCACTTAGAAGCTTACAACTTGGACCAACTTAATTAGCTATTAGCAAGAAAATTTTAGGCCAACAATTTTAATTTTTTTAAAAATGTACAATGAGAAGCTAATTATGTTTTTAAATCTTTACAGGTTCATTATCAAAGTTGGCGTTCGGTGAGTTGTCCTGGCCATTTGAAATTCTTTTTATTTGGGGGATGTAAACTATTGACTCACAGATGTTTATTATGCAGGTCTCATTTTAGGTTCATTTATATTAGTCCAAGCTATCTCCTCTCTTTATCGCATCTATACTTATGACAAAGTTGAAAAAGAACATCAAGCGAAGATCGAAAAGTTTTTGGAGGATTACAGAAATTTCAGACCCTCAAGATACTCTTATGTCGATATTAAAAGGATTACAAATCAATTTAATGAGAAGTTAGGAGAAGGAGCTTATGGAACAGTATTCAAAGGAAAGCTTTCCAATGAAATTCATGTTGCAGTGAAGATTCTCAATGTTTCCAAGGGAAATGGGGAAGAATTCATAAATGAAGTAGGAACAATGGGTAGGATTCATCATGTTAACGTGGTCCGCTTGGTTGGCTTCTGTGCTAATGGATTTAGACGGGCCCTAGTTTATGAGTTCCTACCAAATGATTCACTAGAGAAGCTCATATCTTCAACGGCCACCAAGAATTGTGTCCTTAATTGGGATAAACGACAAAATATTGCTCTTGGCGTAGCAAGAGGAATTGAATATCTTCACCAAGGATGCTATCAACAAATCCTCCATTTTGATATCAAACCTCACAATGTTTTGCTAGACCAAAATCTTAATCCAAAAATTTCTGATTTTGGTCTTGCCAAGTTGTGTTCGAAGGACCAAAGTGCAGTTTCCATGACGACAGCCAGGGGGACTATGGGTTACATTGCACCCGAAGTGTTTTCTAGAAATTTTGGGAAAGTGTCTTCTAAAGCAGATGTTTATAGCTTTGGGATATTGCTACTTGAAATAGTTGGAGGGAGGAAAAATGTTGACGTTAGAGTTGAGAACACTAGCCAAGTCTACTTTCCAGAATGGATCTACAATCTATTAGAACAAAAAGAAGACATTAGAATCTTTGTTGAAGATGATGGAAATGCTAAAACTGCAAAGAAACTTGCAATTGTAGGGCTTTGGTGCATTCAATGGCACCCAATGGATCGTCCTACCATGAAAGATGTGGTTCAGATGTTGAATGGAGAAGGAGATAAATTAACTATACCTCCTAATCCCTTTGCCTCCGCAGGCCCCATAAAAATTAATGCAAATCTACCCCCCAAACATCAAAACCATGAGTTGGAGATCATCCCAGAATTAAGATAATTATATGTAAACTTAACATATGTGACAACTATATAGGTTGCAAACTTGCAATGATCTTATACTTTTAGAACTTATTAATCCTGTCCTATAGGGACTTCAAGTTTTTTCTTGTTTCAATGTACGAGCAATTTGATGATTATAGTTGGGTGTACATGTCGTGATTTTGTTGATGGTGACATGACCACTTGTATATGTGACAAAATAGCTTCTTAATATTTTTGGTTGAACATTAATGGAGGTAATAAAAACAAAAATTTGTAAAATCTATGTAGCATAATTGACACTTCTAAAAACGGGTAGCGATTCTCTCCATTACTTGAAAGGTTATATATATATATATATATATAGTCTTATATACAATTATATTAATAATATATTCTACCCCGGTAGTGGAGGTAGTATCTAACACAGGACTACTCATAAATCCTTTGTGTTATTTTCTCTTTTCTTCCACAATTTACATTTAATTATAAGTTTATTCATAGTTTTAGAGCTTTTGGCTAAGGCTTTTATCCCTAAGAGCATGTGAACTCTTGTTTTCTTACTTTTTTTTTTTTAGTGTTTCCATTTTGGGATTCTTCACTGTCACAGCATTACCTTAATAATAGACTTAAGTGTGTAACACACCACACAGAAATTATTTGTCTCTTCTTTTTCTTTCTTCCCTTTTCTTCTACAATTTACATTTGCTTATAAGTTTTTTTTTTTTTTTTTTTTCAGTTGTTACATTACGTACATATGAAGTCAAAATTTTCCCATTTTGATTTACATAATCTCAAGATTGTCGACCATCATTGTTGGTGGTAGTCCTCAAGGACCATTTCTTCATTCAACTAGCATGTGAGACTTTTCAGACCATTCATATGAACCTCAAAGCATAATTACTTTTGAGAATTCAATGTCGATTTCCTTTTCATTTTTCATTTTTTATCATTTTTTTTAAGTTTAAAAACTCTCAATATTAAATATTTGAATTTAAAAAATTTACAATATCACCCAAATAAAAATTTCCAAAATACTCTTAAAAAAAAAAAAAAAAAGCCATACCTGATTGTAATGTAGACGCAACTAATTAGAAGTGCTGAAAAGGTGTAAACCTTGCTGACATTGGAAGGACAAAAAACGTGTTCCAACAGGACACGTGTATGATAGGTGATAGATGGCAAAATTTTGAATGGACTCTTTTGTATCATGTGGAATACACGTTCCATCTACAACATGCCACTGCTATAATTAACCAATTAAATTCTTATAAAATAAAAAATAAAAAAAATAAAAAGAAAGAAAAAAGAAAAAGAGGACTAGAAGACAGAAAAAGAAGCAGCATAGAAAGTCCCTAGTATTTTGCAGGTCCAAGACGTTATTGCCATTTCTGTCTGCAAAGAATCCATGTCGATTCAATCACATACCAACAACTACAAGGAAGTGCATGAAGATTTTGGATGTTAACGTTCAAACAAGAGCAGCATACAAAATTGAAGAGAAAAGTAATATTAGTTTCCTGCTCCACACAAATGGATGATGCTTGCTTATTTAATCCGTTTGTGTTTTCTCACCTTTGAGGATAGAATTTTCTCATACTTAACATCATTTTGGTGGTAGTCCTCTACAACCTTTTCTTCAATCAACTAACAAGTGAGACTTCTCTCACATCATTTAATATTGTTGAATAGTTGTAAATTACCTTGTTAACATTTCAAAGACAAAAAGCGTGTTTCAACACTTTGACTCTTTTGTAGCATGTGGAATTTTCATACCATCTTCGTATGAGTTTCCTCACCTCTGAGGATAGGATTTTCCTATACTTAGGCTAACATCATTTTTGTGGTAGTCCTCTATAACCTTTTCTTCAATCAACTAACAAGTGAGACTTCTCTCACACCATTCAATATTGCTGAATAGTTGTAAATTACCTTGTTGACATTTCAAAGGCAAAAAGTGTGTTTCAACACTTTGACTCTTTTGTAGCATGTGGAATTTTCATACCATCTCCATATGAGTTTCCTCACCTCTGAAGATAGGATTGTCCTATACTTAGGCTAACATCATTTTAGTGGTATTCCTACACAACCTTTTCTTCAATCAACTAACAAGTGAGACTTCTTTCACACCATTTAATATTGTTGAATAGTTCTAAATTACTTTGCTGACATTTCAAAGACAAAAAGCGTGTTTCAACGCTTTGAGTCTTAGTACGTAGCATGTGGAATTTTCATACGAGAAATGTCACTTTATGAGCCCCAGTAGAATAAATTAGCCAAGAAAAATTAGAGGATTACGTACAAGACAAAGAAAAGAAGCACCTAAGAAAAGTCTAAAATGATACATGATAAATGATGGTGATAGATGACAACTTTAACACAACTCCCCGTTTGTCCTACATCAATCTTTTTCCCCACTTCAAAAAAATAAAAGCTTGTCCTCAAGTTATAATTTGAATAAGGTGGCTTATCCTGTGGAATTTTCATACTATCTAGATAAGTATCTCAAAAATGACAAAAAATTCAGCTAGGCTCTTTTGTATCATGTGGAATTTTCATACTACCTCGAGAAATGTCACTTTATAAGCAGCTAGAATATATGAGCCAATTTTAATTTTAGGGGAAATTTTCGAAAACTTCCATGAACTTTCACTCGTTTGATTCTACCTCTTCAAAGTTTAAAAACTTTCAACTACCCCATTATGTTAAGATTTTTCGCTAATTTTTGTCAAAATGCCCAAAATAGCCCTTTTATAAAAAAAATTGCAAAAAAAATTGCAAATATGTTTTTTTAAAAAAAAACAATAATAATAAACCCCTGAATATTTACAATTTATTTATTTTTTTATAATAAACAAACAGGACTATATTAAACATTTTGACAATATTTTACAAAAAATTCTAAGGAAATTGGATAATTGAAAGAAATTGAAAGTTCGATATCCTTTATTAAGAGTTTTTGAATTTCATAAGATACTTTCAAAACGTATTGAAGTTTATGAGGGTTTCGTGAAGTTTCTCCTAAATTTTAATTAAAAAACAAAAATAGGACAACAAGACAAAGAAAATAAGCCCCTAAGAGAAGTCCTAACGTTTAATTTGTAGGGTCCAAGACGTTATTGGCATTTTTGTCTGCAGATAATCCATATCAATTTGACAAACCAGCACCAAGTGCATTAAGATTTTGGGTGCTCAACGTTCAAACAAGAGAAAGCATACAAAATTGGAAGCGATTGGTAATATTAACGTGGTCCCCAAAGTATAATGCTGGGAATTGTGGAGGTGGATTCAAAGAAGAAAAATACTGTTGTATAATATTAACGTGGTCCTCATATTTTTATTGGCTTTTAAAATTGTCATTTAATTTGAAATTAATCAAATTTTAACCTAATAGTATTTTTAAAAAGTACATCAAAAAATATGAAAACAAAATTATAAGAATGAAATTGTGTAACATTATTCTTCCGAAAAATACAGTATGTAGCTAGCATGAAAGCAACGTTGGCATTCAGGAATGAACTTTAGCGTCTTCTTGGGCCGTTACTCAGACAGGCATATTGAGCAGGTATTATCATTGGGCTTGGGCAAGTTCTGGCTCTCAACGATAACAGTTTTCGTTATTTTCGTAAATAATGGTTTTCACCCATCTAACACAAGATTACTCGTAAGTCATTCGTGTTATTTTCTCTTTTCTTCGACAATTTACTTTTAATTATAAGTTTATTCATAGTTTTAGAGCTTTTGGCTAAGGCTTTGATCCCTAAGAGCATGTGAACTTTTGTTTTCTTCCTTTTTTGGGGGTGTTTCTATTTTGGGATTTTTCACCGTCACCGCATTATTACCCTAGTAATGGACGTAAGTGTGTAACACAGAACCACACGTAAATCATTTGTGTCATTTTCTCTTCTTTTTCTTCCCTTTTCTTCCACAATTTACATTTACATATAATTTTTTATTTTTTTTTCAGTTGTTACATATGAAGTTAAAATTTTCCCATTTTGGTTTACATAATCTAAAGATTGTCAACCATCATTGTTGGTGGTAGTCCTTCTTCATTCAACTAGCATGTGAGACTTTTCAGACCATTCATATGAACCTCAAAGCATAAATACTTTGAGAATTCAATGTTGATTTCCTTTTCATTTTTCTTTTTTTGGAAACTTTACTAGTTACCTCCTTATGTTTTATCATTTTTTTTTTAAGTTTAAAAACTCTCAATATTAAATATTTAAATTTAAAAAATTTACAATGTAACCCAAATAAAAATTTCCAAAATACTCTTTAAAAAAAAAAAAAAAAAAAAAAAAAAAACCCAAACCTGACTGTAATGTAGACGCAATTAAGTGCTGAAAAGTAGTAAACCAGCTTGCTGGACATAGAAAGGACAAAAAAAGGTGTTCGAACAGGATACGTGTATGATAGCTGATAGATGGCAAAATTTTAAATGGACTATTTTGTATCATGTGGAATACACGTACCATCTACAACATTTCACAGCTAGAATTAACCAATTAAATTCTTATAAAATTAAAAAAATAAATAAATAAATAAAAGAAAAAAAAAAAAGGAAAAGAGCACTAGAAGACAGAAAAAAGAAGCAGCATAGAAAAGTCCCTAGTATTTTGTAGGTCTAAGACGTTATTGCCATTTCTGTCTGCAGAGAATCCATGTCGATTCAATCACATACCATCTACTAGGAAGTGCATGAAGATTTTGGGTGTTAACATTCAAACAAGAGAAGCATACAAAATTGGAAGGGGAAAGTAATATTAGTTTCCTGTCCTCACACAAAAGGATGATGCATGCTTATCTAATCCATATGAGTTTCCTCACCTTTGACTCTGAGGATAGGATTTTTCCCATACTTTGCTAACATCATTTTGGTGGTGGTACGTCCTCCACAACCTTTTCTTCAATTAACTAACAAGTGTGACTTCTCTCACACCATTCAATATTGCTGAATAGTTGTAAACCTTACTGGCGTACATTTCAAAGACAAAAAGCGTGTTTCAACACTTTGACTATTTTGTAGCATGTAGAATTTTCATACCATCTTCGTATAAGTTTCCTTACCTCTGAGGATAGGATTTTCCAATACTTGGCTAACATCATCCTGGTGGTAGTCCTACACAACCTTTTCTTCAATCAACTAACAAGTGAGACTTCTCTCACACCATTCAATATTGCTAAATAGTTGTAAACATTGCTGACATTTCAAAGATAAAAAGGGAGTTTCAATACTTTGACTCTTTTGTAGCATGTGGAATTTCCATATACCATCTAGAGAAATATATCAAAAATGACAAACTTTAGTTGGGCTCTTTTATATCATGTGGAATTTTCATATTATTTAGAGAAATGTCACTTTATGCGCGACTAGAATGAGCCAATTTTAATTTTAGGAGAAATTTTCGAAAACTTCCATGAACTTTTACTCGTTTGACACGACTCCTTTAAAGTTTAAAAACTCTCAATTAAAGATATCAACTTTCAATTACCCCATTCTATTAAGATTTTTCGTTAATTTTTGTCAAAATGCCCAAAATACCCCTTTTATAAAAATTTTAAAAAAAATTGCAAAAATGTTTTTTTATAAAAATAAATAAATAAACCCCTGAATATTTACAATTTATTATTATTTTTATAATAAACAAACATACTATATTGAAAGTTCAATATCCTTAATTAAGAGTTTTTGAATTTCATGAGATACTTTCAAAATGTGTTGAAGTTCATAATGGTTTTGTGAAGTTTCTCCAAAATTTTAATTACAAAACAAACAAAAAGAGGACAACAAGACAAAGAAAAGAAGCCCCTACGAAAGTCCTTACGTTTTGTAGGGTCCAAGACTTTATTGGCATTTCTATCTGCAGATAATCCATATCGATTTGACAAACCAAGCACCAAGTGCACTAAGATTTTGGGTGTTCAACGTTCAAACAAGAGAAAGCATACAAAATTGGAAGGGATTGATAATATTAACGTGGTCCCCAAAGTATAATGTTGGGAATTGTTGTGGTGGATTCGAAGACGAAAAATACCGTTGTATAATATTAACGTGGTCCTCATATTTTTAATAGCTTTTAAAATTATCATTTAATTTGAAATTAATCAAATTTTAACCTAATAGTAATTTTAAAATGTACATCAAAAAATATATATATAAAAAACAAAAACAAAAAACAAAAACAAAATTATTATAAAAATGAAATTGTGTAACATGATTCTTTCGAAAAATACAGCATGAAAGCAACGTTGGCATTCCGGAACGAACTTTAGCGTCTTCTTGGGCTGTTACTCAGACAAGCATATTGAGCAGGTATTATCATTCGGCTTGGGCAAGATCTAGCCCACAATAAATTTAAGAAAACTTTGGGTGCCCCCAATTCCCAAACCTCTCTGGGCCTGGTTCAAGAAAATGAACTTACACAACCTCAGGCACTCAAAGCCCCATATATCAAGCCTTCAAAAAATTTGATTTGCACAAAACGGTATCGCATCACCAAAGCAAAATAAAAAAAAAAATCTCAAAAATCAGAGCACTGTCCGTTTCGCTCCCAATCGTTGAACCGGTTAGGCTCGGGCCCACGGGCCCAGGCCTTACCTTAAACTTGCCCATTAACAAGAAACCCCACCCCCACACCAAAATAATAATAATAATAATAATATATATAGATGAATATCTCCGAAAAGGACCCGCAAGGTTAGTTTGTTTCAATTTTACATAATGTCCTCGAACAGCCTTTTAATTTGTTGGATTAAGATAACTACAATTTTCAGAGTATTACACTATATAAAATTCCTTAAATTCTAACAATTGTGTTTTCAAAATAAATTCGTCACATTAATATTTATCACTTTTATCAACCCAATATTTATCATCCAATTTAAAAATATATATATTCTTTTTAAGAAAGTATATATTGTATAATATTTTAGAAATTATAGAAGATCTTAATCATTGGTGTAGGTAAGTAAGATGTATACCCAAAAAAAAAAAAAAAATGAAAAGGGTTCCAATCGAGAGGGAAGTCTGTTTGTTAAAATTTTTATTTTGTCTTTTGTTTTTTCTTCTAAAAAAAAAAAATTAACAAACAATACAAATACAAATAATCAAAAAAATACAAAAACAATTTTCACATTTATGTCACACTAAAACATTTTTTTAAACAAAAAGTAAAAATTACATCCACAAAATACATTTACAAACAAAGCTTGAGACAGGACAAAAATAGTGGTCCGAGATCACTAGCAAATGTTGGTGTCATGTAGTCCAAAATTTATGTCATGCATCATTATTAACTTTTTCGTAGTAATAACAATAATTCCAAGATCTTGTGTTTTTTTTTTTTTTTTGTCATGTCCACACAAGAGGGGAAAATGAGATTTAAACTAGTGACCTTTGCTTGAGTTACCCATTAGGGACAATTCCAAGATCTTGTAAACATGAACAAATGTTACTTTGCTCCGCATGCAATTAGATCCTAATTCATAGTCATTGAAATAAATCGGTTGACCAATTCCTTCCCATCCGTAACATTAGGTCCCAAACACTGTTTTATGTAGAAAGTCGGTGCCTTTAGTTGAAATGAAAGAGTCATTTGTGAGGGCATTCCACAAATTCGAGATCCACCACCCTACCAAGAAGCGAAGATTTTCTCAAAAAAATAGTGCTTGAATTTTAATTTTAAAAAGTGTTTTATGTTTTGAATTGTTTTTAAAGCCAAAGTTATTTATTAAAAATTCTTTCTTTTTTTTTTTTTTTTTTTTTGTCAAACTCTAGGATAAATTCTTACATTTTTGTTTTCCCAGATGGCAAGATTTAACATATAACAATCAATTTCATCATGATAATAACTTTGTTTATATTTCTAGAAGAAAACAAATTATCAAGGATAGGTATCACTTGTTAGATTTTCTTTACAAAGTTGTGTCATATCTTTCTCTGTGACGATTTGTGCATTCATTTGGATGGATTAAACAACTAAAACGGTGAGACAAAAGGATTAAATGATTAATGAGAAACAAGCTAAAAAAAGAAAAATGAAATAAACATGCATTAAAAATTATGATGTTTTTGCTTTTCTCTGTGATAATTCATTATTTTTCTTCATCCACGAATTTGCATACCAACAGTGTTTGGAGTCTTTGGACCCAAATGTCCATCATTATTCCAACGCAAATACTGTGATTATTCCAAAACGCTGTAAAGCCTTTCAAGGGGAGGAGCTCCAAACACGCCCCTAAACAAGGGCACAAGTCTTACAATTTTGCCGTGTCGTGGTAGGCTTCCTTAAGCGAAAGAGAAGAGAGAAAAAGAAAGGTAAGGCGATAATGGGTGGAGAAGGGCAGATCTTGAAGAGAATTCCGCGCATTAAATTCCCACAAAGACACCCAAAATCCTCAGCTTCAGGTTTTCTCTCTCTCTCTCTCTCTCTCTCTTTATATTTTCTTTTCATTCTTTCCCTTGCTTCTTGTGAATTTTGTTGTTAATTGATTTGTTGTTATGACTTCCATTTGCACGCATATGATGATTGATTCGTATACTTCCTATTTAAAAAATGGCAGTTTAAGAAAGAAATACTGGGATAGAAAGTTTGGTTCAAATTATAATTAATGATGCTTTATACTTTGATTGACTCAGGGTTTGTGCATCTTTATTATGTTGTTTTGTCAAACGGAGTACTGGGTCATTCTTGTTTTATTTCGAACTGTGCCATATGGAAACTTTTGTAATTATCTAATTCAGATTGGCTAATTTATGGTCCAATTATATATTCATGAGCTATTGAGATGGATGAGGAGTTTACCTTCAAGAGTAACAAAGGGGCATGAGTATGTACTGTATGTTTTGAGAAGTAAATGATGGCGTATAGCTTTGTTCAGAAATGTTTTGCTATATTCATTGATGTGGCTGCACCTGCAGCTGTACTTGTTAGGTCTTCTGTAATTCAAGTGGGGCATTGGAAGGACAAGGGGACCCAAAGGTCATGGTTTGGAAGGGGAAAATTGCACAAGAGCAAAATGATATCATGGAGCAGAGAGGATTCTGCAGCCATTACAGAACAGTATGATTCATGAAGGATTTACTCAAGTTAAAATATAGTAATGAGAAGTTGGAGGAAGTAGTATTCTGGGACGATGTAAAGGAATGTAAGCTTTGGTGGTTCTCTTATGAGTAATGAGGAACACTGATACCTTAGTGACTGGTGTGGAGCTCAGATTGTAGAATATGGATGCTGCCGACAAAAAGGGTGGGCCGAACACACGAAGTTCGTAATGGCTTTACAGAAGTTGTGAGCTTATTTAAGTGATATGAATCTCGCAGAACAAAAAGGTAGCGAAAAAGAAAGCATATAACGGAGCAGAAAAGGCAATGAAGCTGATACCAATTAAAGCAATGGGGTCTTTTCACTTGCATTGATCTAGTAAGGTGTTATTCAAGTTGCATCCTAGACTTGTGGGAAATAAATAGGTTAAGATATCTGTGCAAAAGTTCAGTTTCATGTGGTATAGCATGCCATTTATTATGATACACCATGAGTAGATTTGAGTAGTCAACTGATCAACGTCTTGCCTTTGTGATGACAAGTTAGTCTTGGTATGAATAGAGGATGAGGTGGGGAAAGATCGATAAGATTATTGGGTTGGTTGTGTGTTTCTTTATGAAAAATATGACATTAGCATGGACAATATGGCTGCACTTGTATGGACTGGCACATATATGACTATGCGGGTTCCACTGCGTCCTTTTCTCCTTTTTCAGATTGTAGTCTTGATATGTTGCAAAAAAAAAAATTAGGAACTCATGTCGCTTGACTTGCAGTATCAAGAGTGGGTTCATGCTGGCTCCATACATTTTGATAAATTATATAATTCATGCATTTCTCAGGGAATGGCTTCATGATTAATGCGCATATAGCAAATTGGATAGGGTGATGTTCTTGTCTGAACAAGCAAAGCTGTATTTGATTGTGTGAAGCTTTGAGCAGTGATTTGAAACTTTTCTACTTATTAACTGGTATATGTTAGTAGTCCTAGTGACGAAACACCTTGGTTACTTTCTTCTGTTCATTGATGTATTCTTGGTCTCACTCTTTGTTCACATGCCAAGAGAGAGTAACTAACCACAAACTTAATTGCGTGGTAA
The DNA here is from genome assembly GCF_901000735.1 of Corylus avellana. NCBI lineage: Eukaryota > Viridiplantae > Streptophyta > Magnoliopsida > Fagales > Betulaceae > Corylus > Corylus avellana. The sequence continues at coordinate 2,319,510 of NC_081541.1, forward strand.
ACCATGTCCCTGCACCACCATTCTTTTTGGTTACACTTGTAGAAGCATTATTGCATCTACTTCTATCAATCTTAAGTACAGATTTGCTTTGTAGCTTTGCCAATTTGTTTCTTAGTGTGTTTAAAAGATATTTATTTAAAAAGTGCCTTAAGTTTCCATGAACAGGTTCTACATCTCAAGCTCAACATGCATCAACAAATAGGGACACTCATAATATTACCCTTTTAAGGTCAGATGTTCCAGCATCACCCGCAAATACCGCTGTGGGTGGCCAAGCTTCTCTTCAGCCAAAACGAACACCAGTCTCAGACAAGGAGATAGAGGCCGTACTGGTGAGCATAAATACTATCTGCAGTGGCCAAATGTTATCTGCAGGGTATCAAAATTCAGATACATAATATATGCTGCGCAACACTTCAACTAGATACTCCATTGATTTTGTTATCCTCCTATCACCTTTGCAGTTGGGCGGATGCATCTGATCTGGCCAAGAATTAGTACCATGGAAGCACTAATGTGATCAAGACTTCGACCTGCTGTTTATCATTTTGCTAAATAATCAAACTGTAAGTACTCTGTTGTCGTATTATATATGTCAACGAGTTGGAAGTGTTAAGGACTTTTTAGGGAAAGACAGAACGACCTGCTGTGATCTGTCGAAATTTATGGATACATATGATTTCCTTGAAATAAAATGTCTGTCTCATGAAACCTTTCAGAGTTTGATTGGTATTTCACCTCTAGTTCTTTGGTTAAGGCCAACTAATCACAATACAGGAATTGTTCGCAAAGTACATGTAATAGTGTTACATAATTAATTTTTTTCCCCATTTTTTATCCTTTTCTTTGGCCTTGTGATTCTCATCCTTGCATTCAATCCACAAAATTAAGGGATAAGCACCATCCTTGGTTATATAACTTATATGATCATAAAACCCACTCAGATAATGTAGGGGAAGAAATTAATTACTGGATCTTAAACAACAACTCAATAAAATATCAATTCAAAAGATTTCGTAACTATTGTATAATTCAAGCATGCTTGGCAACCTCGAAAGTTCATTCCAATACAATATCAAAAATTTCCAATATATAATTCTTAAAAAATAAATTATGAAACAAAACTGTACATTATTCCTTAATAAACAACCACATGAGCTAATCCTTTTAAACAATACGGGGAGTATAAACTATAAACATTATTAATGAAGAAATTGAACACTATACCCAGCCCAATTCAAGCTACCACTGGCTTCTGCAAAATCATACCACGGAAACCACTTTTTCCTCCTGCAAAACCTTTCAAGAGTCCCTTGGCCTCGAGTCCAGAAAGACCAATTTAGAGTCCCTTGGCATCGCTCGTTGGTTTGTACTTGAGAAAGACCAATTTAGGAATAGTTTTTCTGTATTTCTTTTCTTTTGAATACTGTATGGGAAAGAAAATTGGAGGTCACCTATGTCATTACTGTGTGTTTGCTGCTGCCCTGGTGCCTCTTGGTAAGGTCATGATGCCTCTTGATAAGGTTTTCCTTGATCCCAGGGCTAACAGCAAGGTCTTTTTCTTCTCTTATAAGATATTTGTCAACCTGTGCAGCAGCTTGCCGGCCTTCAGAGATTGCCCATACCACCAGCGACTGGCCACGCCGGCAATCCCCAGCTGCAAAGACCCCATCCACACTGGTTGAGAAACGACCATACTCTGCCTTGAAGTTTGATCGATTGTCTCGTTCCACTCCCAGCTTCTCTGCCACCGTCTGGAAAAACAAAGAGCAGAATACCAGTGAGCAACTCTCTTTTAACAAACCATGTAATTCCAGTTATAAATGTAACCTAAGATAACTTGGAACAACATTTGATTAGTCAAAGTGTTTTCTAATTAAAGTTCACCAATATATGCTTTCAACTTGGTCATTGGTTTCATTCTAAAAGGGAACCACGAGGGAACAAAAAAGTAAAGAAACTAACCGACTCAGGGCCAAGGAAACCCATGGCTAGTAGGACAAGGTCAGCCTCAATGATCTCCTCAGAGCCCTCAACTTCCTCATACTGAAACTTTCCACTAGCATCCTTCTCCCAGCGGACACGTATAACTTCCAGTCCTTTCAATGCTCCATTCTCATCTCCCACAAACCGCTTAGTCAATACCTCATAAGATCTTGGGTCTTTTCCAAACTTGGAAGAAGCTTCCTGATGCCCGTAGTCTACACGGAATACACGAGGCCACTGCAATCCCAAAATAAAAGGAACTAATTACATAAGCATCTACAAGTACAACTGACAAATCTCTTGCAAATTTTGTTTACTGCACATAAAAGAGATGGTTGAGCAAATATTGCATGGAAAAAGGAAAATCAAACAAATTTGACGACTCAAGGCAAACCAAGAAACAAGCAGTTCTCAATTAATGGTTGTAATACAGGACAATTGGAAACTAGAGGAACAATGTTCAACATTAACGTGAATCACAAAGGAGACATTGGGAAGAAAGAAAGTCAAAACCTGTGGCCAGGGGTTGCCTGGTGCCCTAGTTTGCGGTGGTTGGGGGAGAAGCTCCAAATTTACGACACTACTACAGCCATGCCGAATAGATGTCCCTATGCAGTCAGTGCCAGTGTCACCTCCACCAATGACCACAACTTTCTTTCCCTTGGCAGAAATGTAGTTACCATCCTGGAGATTGCTATCAAGCAAGCTTTTAGTGTTTGCATGAAGAAACTCCATAGCAAAATGGACTCCTGATAGCTCCCGTCCAGGTACAGGAAGGTCCCTGCACCAAAAAAAATACTAGCAACTTTAAACATGCTCTACAACAAGTTGTATAGCAAAACAAATTTCTGGTGGATACACAAGATCAGAAGACAAATCAATAATCTCTATCTTTCCACCTGGCTATGAATTACCTTGGTTTTGTGGCTCCTACAGCCAAAACAACAGCATCATTCTCTTCTCGGAGCCGATCAAGAGAGTATAAGGGATCAGTTCCAACACTAGCATTAACCACAAAATTGACACCTTCTTGGGCCATAAGGTTCACCCTCCGTAGAACTACATCCACTTTGTCAGTCTTCATGTTTGGAACACCATACATCATAAGCCCTCCAATTCTGTCAGCACGCTCATACACGGTCACCATGTGACCTATTCTGTTTAGCTGATCAGCAGCAGCCAATCCAGCTGGTCCACTTCCAACAATCGCTACTCTTTTCCTGCAACCATAAACATTATATTATATTCATGTTATGGAAGTAAGGCACTTCTCCCTATAAAATCTCGCTTCAAAAAGTAGGATTATTTTGACTGGGTAGTACAACAGAAAGTAATTGTCTCAGCCAACAATTTAACAAAGGAAAACCATATCAAACAGAGCACCAGTCAAGACATACCCTGTTCTCTTGAGGGGAGGTCGTGGTACCATCCATCCCTCCTCAAACGCCTTGTCTATAATGGCACACTCAATGCTCTTGATAGATACAGGATTCTCAATAATGCCCAGAACACAAGAACCTTCACAAGGTGCAGGACACACTCTGCCAGTGAACTCCGGGAAGTTATTTGTCTCGAGGAGCCGGTCTAATGCCTCACACCACCTATTTTGGTACACTAACTCATTAAATTCAGGTATTTTGTTTCCAAGAGGACATCCAGAATTCTCCTGCAAATGTAAAAACGGAGATTTAAATGAGAAAATTATAGTGAACATTCAAGTTTAGAAAAAAATATAGCTACAAATGGTTTTTAAAAAGGTGAAATCAAAGACCAACTCTTACCTGATGGCAGAAAGGAGTACCACAGTCCATGCATCGTGCGGACTGAGTCTTTAAAAGTGGGCCAGGTTTTGATTCCTCCATAACTTCCTCCCAGTCATTCATCCGAACACTAGGATCCCTGTATTGAACGCCTTCACGCTCATAAGAAACGAAACCTCGATGTTTAACAGCATCAGTAACCTGAGTAGGCCTCTTCAATGATTTAGCCTCTTCTACCTTCTGCAAATATCAAAAACCCACATCAGTCACAATTTATACAACTATCCGAATCACCAGTTACCAGCATGCTGGTATTGCCACCCCGAATCTCCTCACCACCCCCACCAAATGAAAGTAGGGCAAATAAAAGTGGAAATGAGACTCTAAAGATTAATGAAAAGCCAAGAAATTGTAGCAGTGCATTCAACAAATAATGAATTTCGAAAGGTGAACTAGAAAACTAAACCTACCTGAAAAATAAAGTGGTTGAAAACTAAAGTAGAGAAGAAAACTCAATGTACGGTGATTTTGAAGTCGAACTCTATGGCCAAGAAATCAATATGGAGAGCTAAGGACTCAACTTCTAAACTACAAGCCTCACCCTTCCACAATTTTTGTACCACAATATTATACCATTAATACTACATGAGAATTAATAAGTAGGAGAGAGAATGAGGGGGGAGGCAGGGAGGCTGCGATATTCCCAGGTAAAAACTAATGCTGATTACAATCAAAATGGAATTACCTGATTGGATTTCTCATTCAAAGATGCAGCTGCTAACTTCTTAAGCTGTTCAAAAGCATCTTTTTCCATTAGTTCTGCCTCATCTTGTTCCTTAGCAGCATGTTCCACAGCCTCCTTGGAGGCTCCCTCTACTTTCAAGCTTGCAAGAACCCGTTTATACTCCCTGGGTATAACTTTAATGAATTTAGGCAGAAGATTCTCAAAGTTAGCAAGAACTTCTTTGGCTAGCTGGCTGTTTGTGTGACGCTGATGTTGCTGAACCATGATTCTAAGAGTCATCACGTCCTCTTCTTCTTCAACTTTATCAAGATCTACGAGCTCAGGATTGCACCGAGATTGGAATTTTCCTTCCACATCAAGAACATAAGCAATACCACCACTCATACCTGCAGCAAAATTCCTGCCAGTTTTTCCAAGCACAACAACAGTCCCACCAGTCATATACTCACATCCATGATCACCAACACCTTCCACAACTGCCTTAGCTCCTGAATTCCGTACGCAGAATCTTTCTGCTGCCATCCCATTGAAGTATGCCTCCCCACTCGTTGCCCCATAGAGAGCCACGTTACCTATTACAATGTTTTCTTTCGGATCAAATTTGCTTTCCTTTGGAGGATAAACTACAATCTTGCCACCCGATAACCCTTTACCAACATAGTCATTGCTGTCACCTTCAAGCTCAAGCGTGATTCCGGGGCAGAGGAACGCTCCGAGGCTCTGACCTGCACTTCCACTGAATTTGATATGGATGGTGTCCGAAGGAAGCCCTGCCATTTGATAGTGCTTAGTCACTTCATGGCTAAGCATAGTTCCAACAGCACGGTTCTCATTGCAGATTGGCATTTCAATGTATACGGGAAGACCCTTTTCTAATGCAGCTTTGGAAAGTGGAATAAGTTTTTGGTCCAATGCAATGTCCAAGCCATGATCCTGTTTCTGGACACAGTACTGTGCAGCTTCAGGCCGAAGTTCCGCAGCAGGTCTAAGTAATAGGGAGAGATCAATATTCTCCAGCTTCTCGTTGTTTCTAGTCACTTCTTTATCCACTTCAAGCATATCAGAACGGCCAACCATCTCATTTACAGTTCGAAATCCAAGCTGTGACATAATTTCCCTCATTTCTTCTGCTACCATGAAGAAAAAGTTTATAACATGTTCTGGTTCCCCAGCAAACTTCTCTCGAAGTACTGGATCTTGAGTAGCAATGCCAACAGGACAGGTATTTTTGTGGCACTTCCGCATCATGATGCAACCAAGAGTTATGAGAGGTGCTGTGCTGAAGCCAAACTCTTCCGCACCAAGAAGGGCTGCTATGGCCACATCTCTTCCAGTTTTCAGTTGACCATCTGTCTGGAGAACCGTTCGGCCACGAAGGTCATTAGCAACCAATGTCTGGTGAGTCTCTGCTAAACCGAGTTCCCATGGTAGCCCAGCATTCTTAATTCCAGTCCATCTAGAGGCCCCTGTACCTCCATCATGACCAGAGATCAAGACATGGTCAGCATGCCCCTTGACTACTCCACTAGCAACTACTCCCACACCAGCTTCAGATACCAACTTCACACTAATTCGAGCAGCAGGGTTCGAGTTCTATAAATAAATAAATAAGGTATCAGATGGTCTACAACTCAATTTGTGACTTACGATTAATCAAATTGCAATTCCCATTTGCCCCATACAAAGCATAGTCAAACATCACTCACAAAAAAAAATGAGACGCATACATACCTTAAGATCATGAATTAACTGGGCAAGGTCTTCGATTGAATATATATCATGATGGGGTGGTGGACTAATAAGTCCCACCCCTGCAGTAGAATTCCTGGTGACCGCAATTTCTCCTACAACTTTGTGGCCAGGAAGTTCACCTCCTTCACCAGGCTTGGCCCCCTGAGCAATGATGAATACCAGAGTTAAAACAAAATCAGTTACAGATTTAACCTCACCAAATGTCAAAGGTAGGTATCAATTAAAGATGCAAAGGCACCTGAAGGTGCTTTGCAGACACAGCATCATCTACCATGAAACAAGAGGAACCTCTGTTCCAATAGGAAGATAGGGCCAAATAGTAACATATGAAAATGAAAAGATGTAATCAAAGGAAGTCCAAATGTAAAATATCCAAAAAGATACCTGAGCCATTTTTATCTGTAATTCATCGGCATTGGTAAGGTAATAACTTGAAACTCCGAACCTCCCACTTGCAACCTGCTTAATTGCGCTTCTTTTTGGGTTCTTTGAACCATCTGGAAGAGGCTCCATACGAGATGGTTGCTCACCTCCCTCACCTTCAACAGAAATCAAAATAAGAATCAATGATTTGAAAATATTGTTATGATAATCAACAGTTAACCTTTCATGTGTAGTAACTGAACCGAGGGAGAAAAGAAATCCTTCAAAGCTGTAGAAATAAACTAAACAATATACTAAAAAACTGACTAAAAAGTTGTTTAGAAGATATATAAAAGATAACAGCAAAGGATGACAAAAAAGGAACAATTCCTTAAGTTAGCTTTAATTTTAAAAAGTAAATCCCCATCATAAGTTTGGTATTAACTTTTCTTTTTTAGAACAGAAATTTCCACAAACTGGGTTGTAGGAGTTCCTACAATCCAACCTCTAAATAGTGAGATCGATCCTTTGCCATGTGAGGAGGACATACTTCTTATTAATGCTATTAAAAAGGCATGATTAATGCTTAACAATGCTTCTCACATGCTTTAATAGCTTTAATAACATGTGCTTCTCACATGCTAAGGGACACATGTCATTTTTTCAAAGGCTAAATTGAAAGATCTCCTACAACCTAGTTTGTAGGTTGTAGGAAATTTCTGTCATTCTTAAAATAAGAAAATTCATGTGCAAGAAATTCTTACATTTAACTAAAGAAAATGTCTAGAAAGATTCTCAATAAGTAAGCCGTGCAAAAGTAATTAAAATCCTAATTCAAATACATTTACCTAACGGCTGTATAAGTTGCATGGTACTAGACAAATAAAACCAAGATGAAGTCTCTAAAGGGAGACAAGCAAACCTGTATTTGATTTTCCTCCAATTTTATTCATAGCAATAGCCAATGTTGTGTGGGCCTCCAACGATATCGATCCATAACTCATGGCCCCAGTACAGAACCGTTTGACAATCTCACTGGCAGGTTCCACTTCATCCAAAGGAACTTTCGCCTCTACCTCTTTAAATTTCAATAGGCCCCGTAAATTGCAGGCTTTATTCAATTGATGAATAAGCTTGGAGTATTCTTTGTAGGCAGCAACACTGTTGGTTCGGGCAGCCTCCTGCAACTTGGATATAGCAAGGGGATCATTCAGGTGAATCTCACCACCTTTCCTCCAATGATAATCACCTGGGTTTGGCAGTGCTACAGCTTCTGCACTTTTGGGAGGAAAAGCCCGAGAGGGAAACGCCAACTCATGCAGATGAAATGCATCACGAGCAAGCATCTCAAATGTTGCACCCTCAACTCTACTTGGAGTTCCAGCAAAGCACCTCTCAATCACCTCTGAAGAAAGACCCAGAGCTTCAAAAATCTGAGCACCCTTGTAAGAGGCCAAAGTTGATATCCCCATCTTGGCAAGAACCTTCATCATTCCATAGCTGGTTGCTTTGAAGTACGTTTTGACCAGCTCTTCCTTTGAGTGGAACTCACCACTTGATTTTGGTGGGATCTTTCCATCAACTTGCAGTCTCCAAATGGCTTCTATAGCCAAGTATGGGCATATAGCATCTGCACCAAACCCAACAAGCGTACAGAAATGGTGCACTTCACGTGGTTCAGCAGTTTCAACTATCAACCCAACTTGGGTGCGCTCAAGCTTTTTAACGAGATATTGATGAACCGCACCAACAGCCAAGAGGGAGCTTACTGCAACACGCTTAGGCGAGAAAGCTACACATCCAAAGAATGAAAAATAAATCAGTCAATGACTCAACAGAACATTATATTAGATGGTTTTCCATTCCAGTAAAAAGCTACAGATCCAAAGAATGAAAAATAAATCAGTCAATAACTCAACAAAACATTATATTAGATGGTTTTCCATTCCATTTACTGCAATTACGATACCTCTATCAGAAAGCACAAGTAACGTACAACCCTCCTTAATTGCATCATGTGCTTCAGCACAAAGCCTATCCAAGGTCTCCTCCAATCCCTTGCTACCTCTGTCTTTAGAATAAGTTATGTCTAGAACTTTGCTTCGCCAACCTCTATAATTCATCTTTTTTATTGCTTCTGTTTCTTTGATGGATAAAAGAGGACCTTTCAGTGAAAGACGATGACATTGTTCTTCAGTGGTTTCTGTCAGGTCACCCTCCGGACCAATCATACATTCCATGGAGGTGACTATCTTCTCCCGAATAGGATCAATTGGAGGGTTTGTTACTTGGGCAAACATTTGCTTGAAGTACTCAAAAGTGAGCTTTTCTCTGTTAGACATTACAGCCAACGGAGTGTCGTTTCCCATAGAACCAAGAGCCTCCACACCATCTTTTGCCATAGGAAGCAACAACATTTCCAAGGCTTCAACAGTGTAACTGCATAGGGAAGCCAGACATTGAAAATGATTCCCTGTAAAATGCAAAAATCAAGAAAGCAATAGCAAATGCAGTACAGAGAAATACATACCCAAAAGCTTTCAATGGAGCCAATAAACCATGAATGCCCACGTTTTCCATGTTGTCATCATCACTAGATGCCTAAAAGTTGCAAAATAAATTTAACCAAAATGAGAATTCCCCACCAAGGAAAGTCAAAGACAACAGTGACCTCATACTTACTGGAATCACTCCCGCAAGGGGAGGAGGGACCCTTTCCGATTCACGAACAGAGTCAACTATGTCCTTGAGTTCAATTTTTTGCCTTTTAAGCCACTCGCCATAAGGCCTCGCCAGTGAGTATTGCTGCTTCAGGGCTTCATCATCGACCACAATATGATTTTCAAAATCAACCAAAAGCATCATGCCAGGGTTTAGTCTTCCTTTCCTATACACATCTTCAGGTGGAATGTCTACTACGCCAACTTCACTGGCCATTATAACTCGTCCACTGTGGGTGATGTAGAAACGACCGGGCCGCAACCCATTGCGATCCAAAGTTGCTCCCAGATAGCGGCCATCAGTAACTACAAATGATTTTACACAAATACAAAGCTAAAAGATTAGATGACGTATAAATCAAGCCATTGGAGTCAGTAAAAAATTTAAAATTATTACATGATATAAGAGCTGGCCCATCCCATGGCTCCATTAGAGCAGAGAAGTATTCATATAGCGCCTTTCGATTAGGATCCATATTCTTGTCATTTTGCCATGCTTCAGGAATCATCATCATCATAGCTTCAGGGAGGCTTCTACCAGCTCGAACAAGAAGCTCAAGGACACCATCGAAAGCTCCTGTAGAGGAAAAAATCACATAAAGACGAGTCAGAATATAATAAGATCATGTGCAGAACTTTGTAATGCATCTCACATTAAACCTTCACAACTTCACTGGTTAAAGAAAGTAGATTTTATTTCATGCAAGAATTTCTGTATACCTACAGATATATGCAAGATCTAAGTTAAAAGTGACCTGAATCAGATGAACTGCCATCCACAAATGGTAGAAGCTTCTTCAACTCATTCTCTGAGAGGCCAAGCTCGTTACACTTTAATAGACCCTCCCGTGCCTTCATCCTGAGTAAAATGAAAAATGTGTCAGCCTATACGTTCTCATCATTCTGATAGCAAGCTTTGATAAGACTCTGTCCCAACATTTTAATGCCATTTTTCACTTCCCTACATTTTAATAAATTTGTGAATTGATAAAATGCACAAGCAGGTGTTTGGCAAGTAAGGTTGTAGAGACATCTAGACCAAGGTTGTGGTGTCATAAACAAACTCAATCTCTTTAGCAAGTGGATTCTCAAAGATTCTTTATTTATTCCTTGTCACCAACAGTGAGTTGCAGATGCTGTCGTCCTTACATGAAACAGTATAAACTGACCTTAACAACGACAAATCAATATAAATAACTTTAAAGACTGGAAGTCTGGCCTATGTTCCAGATGTCATTTGTCCTGTTCAAGAAATCACTAACTGAGCAGCGTGAACAGAGAATATATCTTATTAACTGTCATTTATCATAGCAATTCTTGACAAGCAAGCACGTTGGGATAAAAAAGTGGCCTTTACCAAAATGACACACATTCCATGACATTACCAACCTTCACAATGTTACCTAGTGCCAAGCATGGAAAACATCAGTTGCTGTGAGATGATATCACCCTTATTAACTTGAGCCATAAACAATCATTATTGAGAGGAAATCAAGAAATAGTTTAAGTCAAAGGTACGAAGGTAATATATCAATCACATTAACTTATTGAACAAGGTGTGTCCTGTTTTTATGTAAGGACCAATATCAGTTACAGGCTAAAAAATGCAATCCCACTATTTACTTAAGAATACAAAACAACTCTTTTTACTCAATTACATACCAGTTTATGTTGCCTTTAAGTGTGTTGATTTCTCCATTGTGGCCCAAGATACGCATAGGTTGAGCACGATCCCAGCTGGGAAATGTATTCGTTGAGAATCTCGAGTGTATCTGCATCAAAAATCAAAGGAACCGAGCCTGTCATTGGCAATCCCATCTACCATATTCAAGTATAAGAAATTGATGTGGAAACATGTGAAGTTTTGTTTGGGCACTTATATGGCAGCGATACTAAATCTTGGAAACCCTAAGCTAGTTTAACCAATGCAATTTCCTTCCCACCACTCAACTGAAAATTTTCATCCCCAACAACTGATCACAGAGAGCCGCACCAAGTTTCTGCAAACATGATTATCTTGATAATGAAGCTTTCTTACCAACTCACCCAATGCATCTAATCCAGCATCCAAATTCAAACAGTAATCAAGGGAGTGGAAGAACTTAAGAGATCATTCAAACCTCAAATGCCTCAGAAGTCATTCCTCAACCTTGCATCTCTTCAGTTACCGGTTGTTCCCATGCTGTTTGTTGGAGTATAGAGTTAGTGGAGAGAGAAGAAAGGTAATGGATAATATATTTACCAGGGCCATGTAGCTCGTAAACCTTTCATTGCCAATATCTGCATAATAATAATCCTTCAACTGATTTGGCTTTAACTGACCCTTGTAAACAACAGTCCTGCATAAATCAGGTAAAGGAATGACAAATTGCAAAAGGGCAAAGAACCTAGATTATATACTACCTAGCATCTGGAACAGATAATGTGACTTTCAGAACAGCTCACCTTGAGGAAAGAGAACAGATATAGAAGTCCTTAGCACCACCATATTCAAGGTTTAATGCAGCTCTAATGGCAATCATTGAAACCCTCCTCAGTATGTACATCTGCACAAAAAGCAATAGGATAAGGCTATCAAAATGTTCCAACATTAACTACCACAATAAACTAAACCACAAATGATCAAATCCGTTGTTACCTCTGTGTCAAAAAAAAAAAAAAATTATTTGTTTTGACAGTTAGGATCACGAATCATGCTAATAGTTTTTTAACCTATTAATTTCTCAAAATTAGTTCCTGGTTGAACACTTGCTTTGTTCAAAAAATTAATAGTTAGAAAAACAGCACTATCAATGTGATTAAGTAAACCTTATCCTAACAGCATTGCAAAAGAATCATGCCTTCCCACTTTGAACCTCTATAACCGACTTGTAGAATATCAGAAATTGAATCCTACCTGCCGCTCCAAATCAACTTGTGACTGAGGAGTAGGTGTAAGGAAAACTTGCTCAACCACAGGTTCTGTCTGCAAGGCAGACATGCCCAATCCTGTGTTATCTGTAGGCACAGGTCGCCACCCAAGAACAGTATGCCCAAGAGACTCTGCAACCTTCAAACACAAGCAAACATTTTCTCATCAATGATAGGATAAAAACATGGAAGAATCAAATGAGAAGCCGAGAAAGCAAATAGACCAAATTGATACGCGGGAAAGTATGCAGCAGAAATCACTTCCATTTAAGAAATAAGGGAATCGATCAACAAGTAGGAAGTGAAGAAGCATATTTATATAGGAATAAGGTCCAAATCCTAATATACACTGTAAGCGATACACACAGCAATGAAATCATATATGGATTTATGAATTTCAAGTAACACCAGAAAACAACTGGGATAAAATTTCCAACCAAATATGTTTTAGCCTGGCGTCGCCAGGCACCTAAGAAGTGTTACAGGTGCTACTTCACTAGTAGAAAGTGCAGTAAGCTTCAAGTTGAAGCACTAAATTGTAAGTGTAAGGATCAAACAAATGTAGTTTGAGACTCCAACAGAGTAAATGATTGCATAAGGGTGCGTTTAAAATTGCCTTTGAGCTTTTAAAATAGGGGAAAATGCAGTTTACCCCCCTGAAGTTTCAGGAGTTTTTCAATTTTAACCTCAAAGTTCAAAAATTGGCAATCTACCCCCCTGAAGTTTCAAAAATTGGCAATTTAAACCTTCCGTTTAATTTTTCCGTTAAATTGACGGAAATCTATTTACAAGACTTAGGTTTTTTTTTTAAAATTTCCGTCCAATTTAACGGAAAAATTAAACGGAAGGTTTAAATTGCCAATTTTTGAAACTTCAGGGGGGTAGATTGCCAATTTTTGAACTTTGGGGTTAAAATTGAAAAACCCCTGAAACTTCAGGGGGGTAAACTGCATTTTCCCCTTTAAAATAAGTCGTTTTGAAAAAAGTATCAACTTGCCTGCAATTTGAAAATGCATATTTTTCTACTCCACAATTTTTTTAAAATGTACTCCTAAACGTAGAAATGTATAAAATCGCACTCTTTTCCTGTGAAATTACACTCTCAAACGCACTCTTAGCAACCCTTGGGCAATCACGAACCACAAACAAATGCAAGCAGAGCAAAACTTTCATTCTCAAAATTACCTTTGTGAACACATTTTTGCTTTCTTCCCTTCTACTCTCCGATTTGGGCAAAAAGAACATGCCAACAGCATATTCCCCTGCTGGTGGAAGCTCAAACCCAAGATCCTTAACAACCTGAGAAATGGCATACCAAAAACAATGAATACAAAGTTTTATTCTGCAAATAAAAATGGAAGTAGAAGTAAAAGTTAAAAAATAAATAAATAAAAGGAAAACCAACTAATGCAGAACAGTTACTCCAAATGTTAAATCTTAAAAATTCGAGGTTCTTCAATTTGATTGTCCACAACCATAAGATATTCCTCAGGAATAATTTCAACCTCGAGCTCCGTCTGAGGGATTATTTTCCCTCAAAGAAATAGAAAATGTAAGAAAAAATATTTTTGCACTCTCAGCAAGATAAGAAATATTTCTGGAATTTCCAAAAAAAAAAAAAAATTCAAAGTGGAAAATGGTTTGCATCCTCCAGGTTGCATAAAAAAACACAACGGGTAAAACCGTGGACGAAAAGGAAATTTCAAGTTTATTTTCACAAAGATCTGTCAAAACAAACAGAAACCAGCAAAGGTAGAAAAAAAAATTCCCTGAAAGGAAACTGTTTCTCATTTATATAAAAATTAGAACAACAAAATACAATTAAAAAAAAAAAAAAAAACAAACCTCCTCATAGAAGTCGTGAGGAAGAGCAACAAGAATTCCGGCTCCATCACCAGTGTTGGCTTCACACCCACAGGCACCTCTGTGTGACATACGTACCAGCATCTCCAAAGCATCCGAAACCTACAAAAAAAAAAAACCGTAAACAATAACGCTCGCCTCAGAACACTCACAAACACGCACCCTCAAATCCAAATACCCAATAAACACACCAACATCAAATTAAAAAACACATACGTCATACGTGCACATAAAAAAATACGGCAACGACGCCCAGAAAATCAAAGTCCAAAAAACCCAAACACAAAACCCACATGCATAAGATCAAAGTACACAGAGCAAATATACATACGGACGTACCTAGATACATGTAAGTATACATATTGCGCACAAATAACACGCATAAAATTGATTGCTAAAAGCACAATACACCCATAGATTCAAAGATTTTAAAGAAAATAGATACACATACACATGTACATCCTTGTGTAAAAAAAACTGATAATCTTACCGTTTTACGGCTACTTTCGCCGGATAGCTCTGCAACGAATCCGACCCCACACGAATCCTTATCAAACGACGGGTCGTAGAGCCCGAGAGGCTTCTCCGGCACCGCGGAGAACGACGAGCGGACCGCGACCCTGAGCTTAGGCGCCCTCCCAGGCCCGTCCGACCTCCAGAACTGGAATCTCTCCGACCCGGAGGCCCGCAATCGGGTCCCCAGAAACCTCTTCTCTATTACATTCACCGACTTCTTCGCCCCCGCCGAGCATCGCGTATTAAACCGGGTTGTCGGAGCTCTCGGAGCCGCATTGAGTTTCGACTGCTGGTTCGAGGACTTGTCCAGCGAAGGCAGAGCGCCAGACGCACCGGTTCGGAGCCGAAGAATCGAACCCGAGCTCGCAAACATTTTTGAGAATTCACCGAAAATTCAACAATAGCTAGGTTTCCAAGAATACAGCACACAGAGGACAAATTTTGAACCTACTTATTTTAAGGATATTTGTGCTCCTTTAGGTCTCTGACTCGGATCTAGTATTTGACTCCAAATAAGAAACCAAATCTCAAATTACGTACACACTGAGAATGATCCAGAAAAACACAAATCTGAGAAGATTTGTGTTTTCACCACTTTTTTCCAATTTTTACGTGATAGTTTACAGATCTAAACCGTCCGTCTTCTTCAGCTCAGAGTGATTTTCTGGCTCAGAGAATGAAATGAAAATCTGATTAATTTGGGAGAAACACAATACTTGTTGTTTAGGCAGGGAAAAAAAGGGAAAAAAATAATAATTACAACAATTTTCTTATATGAATTAACCAACGAGAATCTGATCGTCACGTGCCACAAATCTTGAGGCCAGAGAAAGAGCACAGCATAACCAAGCCAACCAACCACCGGCTTTCCCGGAAAATAACCAAGAAAGCACAAGAAAAGAGAGGAAAAAAAAAACAGAGAGAGGGAGAGCTATTTTTGGGTTCTATTCGAACAGACACGGAGGTTGTTTTATAGAGGAAAAAGAACCAGGAAAAGGCTTTAGAGAGATTCAGAGGGGGTGGGACCACGAGTGGGCTATACAACCTACAATTACAGTTTTACCCACAGCCCGACCTCTCGAGGAGTATAATTTTGGTGACGTGACAGATCGGAATCTGCGTTAATGCCACGTGTGAGTTCACCTATGCGGCACGCGACAGCCGCTCATGGCGGGTCCCGCTTCTGGGGCTTCGGAGATGGAGTAGATTTATTTTTTTAGATAAAAGAGTCCTAAACAGTAAACACTGCCTCCCCCTTCTTCTCTTTTTTTTCTTTTTTTTTTTTTTTTTTTTTCCTAGACAGCCCATGTATTTTGTTCGTAGTGTTAGCCTTAGGTGTAGTTTCCAAACCGGGCAGGCTCGGCCCCAAGCCTCCGCAAATAACCGACAGTAAACGTTGAAATTATCGAATCTTGTTAATCTAATCCGATTCCCAAAATCTTTTTTAAAAAATTTTGCAATACAGAGTATTTATTGCAAATCTCATCATCCCCAAGATCAATTATGCAAAATTTATCCCTTTGAAACTCTTAAATTCAAAGTCTAGTTATCATGAAATTTTTTTCAAAAAAATTCAAAGTACAAATCAATTAGGAAAAATCATACTTAGCCACTAAATTTTTATCCAAATTGAATTTAGTCCTTGATTTTCTAATTTCAAGAATATGGTCCTCAAGTTTTGCCCAAATTTTAAACAAGTCTCTCTATCATTTCTCGGGCAGCATTCATATCAACATCTAATAATATTAAAGTCATGTCATTAAGCGCTAAGTCATAAAATATAAAAATCAAAAATCAAAAATAAAACCCAAAAAAACAAAAGACTAAATTCCATAAATAACAATCGTATTCTTGGTCATTCTAATTTTTTAGATTTGTAGTGTTAGAGGAAAAACGGCGGTTGAAGAACCAATTTAAAATTTGGGCAAAACCCAATGATTTTATTCTTAAAATTAAAAATTCAAAAACTAAATTAAAATTAAATAAAAAATTTAGATTTCAGTTATAAGTAATACATAATAGGGTAATTCACTTAATCTTCTTAAACTACCACCCAATAACAATTTACCCTTCAAACTACCAAAATAATGACAATGTATCCCAAATTTTAACAAAATGATGAAATTACTCCTACTAAAATAAAAACAAAAATACTACAATTTATTTTTTTAAAAAAAATTAAAAAGGTATTTTTGTCTTATTGAAATTTTTATAGGGGTAATTTCATTATTTTGATGGCATTGGGGAATACATCATCATTGTTTTGATAGTTTGGTAAGTAAATTGTCCTAATTGATAGTTTGATGGGTAAATTGTCAATAATGTGATAATTTAAGAAGATTAAGTGGATTTTACCCTATATAATAATAGTCCCTCAAGATTTGGATAGGTTAGTTAGGATAATATCTTTCAGTTGGAGAAATATAGTTTGATCCCATAATAATATTATGCCGCACATAATTATCCACAAATTCTTATAATTTATTGACGCGCGTTAATATGGGATTCAAAGATGTTAAAATTTATTTTTAATAATTAATTTACCTTTAATCGACACTATTAACGAGTTGTGAATTCATCCTTATCAAAATTTGCAATAGTTTTTCTTTTTACTTTTTATTATTATTATAAATGAGATTTTTATGAGACATAACATATTATATTATAAGAGCAAGGTATATATTAATGCATATTCTTCATACACTATCACAAAATTATTGTGTTTATATTAATTTTATTGAAACAATACGTTTTGAGGAATTAATTAAAAAAAAAAAATTCAATAAACGTAAATCTTTAATTATTATTTTTTTCTTTTAAAATTAATGTCAATCAGTTTCAAGTTAAAATGCTGAAACTGAACGGAGACTTTAGAAATAAATTAACGTTGGACGTGAGTCACCTGAAAATGCCATTTGTTGTATGACAACCGTCTTTTGAAACGAGGGTATTTAGGTAAAACAAAGCGGCAGGTTGGATAGGGATGTTGACCACGTGGCGTGACGTTACGGATGACGAAAATTGTGTTTCGGCTGAAATATGGTATATTAATTAATTACGGGATACGCGGCCAACAGTGAAAGTAATTAGGCTGCCCGCTGATTTATGCGGCCAGCGGATAGTGAATTGTGAATATTTTTAATAATTTTACCAAATAAGCTCCAATTAAATTGCCAACATGAGGCTATTAATTAGTATATGATAATGCCTGATTTGTTTTACCAATTATAAGCAAAAACTGATTGCTGCCAGCACATTTTGCGTGGCAAATAGTAAACTTACTAAATAAAATTGGATATAATAGTTTGTATTTTTTTTAAAAAAAATATCTTCAGTTTTTTAAATTTTTTTATTATTATTTTTAAATAAATTATTCAGAATTGCTCATATACTTATATTAGGAAAATCAGACAATTATAATCCATCCTCTTAACATTGAATATTGCGTAATTAGCGGCTACATTAAAAATTAGCTTGGGCATCTTCTATATAAAAAATAATAATAAATAAAGTAAAAAAAAAAACAAATTACTGAAGAAACAAAAGGTTTAAAACTTTGTTAGAGAAAATTGAGAAGTAGATAACTAGTAGTGTATCTTAAGCTACTCATAGAACAAATTGAAGAAGCATCACAAGATGAGGAGGATAGGAAAAAATAAGAAATTAGAGACTATTTAAAAATTAAAGAATGCTGTCTTAATTTTGTTGGAAGAAAATGAAATATTCCCAAACTATAATTGTGATATCACATCAAGGAAACAACAACGTTAGGTACATTGTTAATTTGGTGAAAATTAAACTACCGAACATTGGAATAGATATTATAGAAACTAATTATATGATCCCTACCTCTACACACTGAAGCCTTATAAGCTATATCTTTCGACTTTCATATGATTTGAGTACACAATTATATTTATAGAAGTTTACATGTGATTTAAAATATCTTAAATACAAACACATCCATTGAATTAGAATTAACAAATCTTATCTAAATCTCTGAAATATAAATCAACATTTATAGCAAGGATTTATATGGTATTAATTCCATTTACTTCAAAAAGAATGCTCATAATTTCAATTGATTAGATCAAATAACCTTTTAAAAAAAATTCATTCGTTTCCTTTTCCTTTTCTTTTTTTTTAAAAAAAATAATTGTAGTATAAATATTATTATATTAATATCTAAAATGATTGCTTTTGATAAAATGAGATTTTATCATATAAATAAGATGCAAAAATGACATTTAGGAAGAGATTGAAATTACATTTGCTAGCTAAAATTCTTACCTACTCCAATGTCCCGATCGGCCACCTACCCCTATCAAACCTACTTCATGGACAATCAAAGAAGAGTTGAGGGAGGGCACTTTTTGTAAACAAATTTTATAAGGACTCCTTATTATCAAATATGTCGAGAAGTACGGAGGCTCACTTTCCTCGTTAAGTTTTCGGAGATCGGGGTTGATATCGAATTTACGCAAAACCAAGTTCAGCTTTCATTTCGGAGCCCCCACAAACCTACGCTAAAACTACATGGTATCTCTTCACTCGAAATAGTTGTTGGGTGTTTTTTGTGTTTTTTTTGCAAGTGTTTTGAAAGCAATATAAGGTTGAAATTTTTTTTTGTGTATTTAAGAATCTGTTTAGGATTATGTTTGAGAAATAAAGCTTTTAAGTCAAAAATAGTTTTTGGGTAAAAGCTTTATTTTTAAGCTTTTGTCAAAAGTGCGTTTTGACAATTTTTAAACTTTTTGGATCCTTAAAAGCGCTTTTAATTTTTTTATCAAACGAATACTTTTCTCTTCAAACGAAATTTTTGAGTTTTAAAAGCACTTTTAGGCCCTTCAAACGTAATCTCAAACAGGCCATAAGAGTGTTTTATGTTTTAAATTATTTGTTAATTTTTTTGTTTTAATAAAAGAAAAACAAAATTTCTCAAACATTAGAAACTCAGTTGTATAGAAACTCATAATAATTTTAAAAAATAAATGAAAGACATAAAGATTAAAGTGGTTCGGCCTATAATTTATCTCCCCACATTAAAATTTTATAGAGTACATTTTTTCTTCCACATTTAATTTGAGTATAAGACTCTATTTATAGAGCTTTAGACTTAAATAATTTCAAATATAAACATATCTCTTAAATTAAAATTAATAAAAATTATCTAAATTCATTAATTTAAGTAATATAAATTACATTTATCACAAGGATTTATTTCCTTTGACAAGTTGAAGGTGCTCTCACCAACTTCAATTGTGTTGTTAGTTGGGAAAAAAAATTATAAAAAAAAAAATGTAAGGTGTTAGGTAAAGAAATTCAGAAACGGGGAAAACTGAAAAGTCAAGGTGGAAAATAGAATTTCATGTCCCTACGTTCTGTCAGAGGCATTGAAAAATAATTAATAAGGGTGTGTTTTATTGAGAAAAATAGCGACAAGTTGTGTTTTTCTTTGTACGTAGTTGTCCCTACCCACAGTCAATGGCCTTACAATGATGCTGAAGGTATACTTTCTTTCAAGGCAGCTTAATTAGAACAAAATTCAATAATTATTTTAGGACCTATGACCCATGACCACCTTTAATAATTTACTCACGTTGACAAGCCATTGCAAATCGTGTCAAATTTGTGTGGTTGAAAGATGTTCTCAAGTCAAGCGTATCCTCGTCCAAAAATCAATCAAAATTGAGCTACTTATTTTGTAGTAAGGACATTTTTGGTAAATTGGATTCAAAATGAGGAGCGTTTGAAATTATTGTCAAACTGCTAACCAATTTATTTATTAGTATTTTTATGGGGTTAGATCAGATTATGATTCAACTAAGTTGAAAGAGAGCCTATGAACTATTTATTATGTAAACTCGTCTATTCCCTTCTTCTCATTGATTTTCAGCATGTAAATAGCTAAGTGCTATATTTATCACGCCCATATAGGAAAGAGTCCTCCGACACCTCCTCCTACCCTTTTTACTCAAGAAAAAAAAAATTCAGTTGCAACAACCCTAGCTTATGATCTAATTTTTTTATTTTTCTAAAAAAAATAAATGATAAAAGATAAATTTGACTACTAAGTTATTTGGATTTTTATTTTTTTGGGTAACATATTAGCCTACCATAACAGGCACAATTTTTTAAGGTGTTAATCTCCCTAACAGTACTATATTTTAAAGTAAGTTTGATGTGGATAGGATTAGTCATGTCTTGTTGTATGGATTGACTTTTTGCTGCATAATCCCAATAATTGAAGTTGATCAATCAAGGCTAAGATAATGACTTTGATGTTTGGCCATTGCCCCCCCTTTCAAGTCTAGTAATGACATGTAGCCATGGTGCATTTGATTGGTGCATTGCTAACTACTATTTTTATGGTTAATAAGTTCAAAATTATAGTGGAATTGAAGATACATTTAACTAATAATATCGAAGTTTTTGTTAAAGATTAGTATATTTTTTTCCCAAGTCAGAATAACTAACATCAGCATGGACAAAACTTGGAAAACATTGATGATAAAATGGCTTCCCAAGAGCTAAAGAGCCAAAGATAAAATGGCTTCTTCTTTTGGTTTTTTTCCCCATTGCTAGATCAGATATGGATAAGGATTAAAACGTCTCATATATCTAATAGATGAAGACATAAAGCAAATTGAGAGAGGGACAAACCTCATCTAAAGAATTCTCCACACAATTTGAAAATAGAGCCAAACAATCTCTTGTTGGTATATATGAATGCCAAAAAGATCATCTATCCATCGATATGGATTTTGTATTTGTATATCCATAGCCCACGAAATAAATAAATAATTTATTTAAAAAAAAATCACTGCGTCCAATAAAAAAAAAATAACTGCAAGTTATTATTAAAAATAAGAGTTCATAATTTTTGACATTATTTAAAAATTCAACGAAATTAAATTTTACAGTAAAAGTTAAAATATTTTGCCTACGTAGAGATTACCTCCGAGGCATTTATGGGACCCACGAGCCGACATTTATCATCTGCAGCGGCCAGCGAGGCATTTAATGGGACATGTTGGTTGTATAAATTATTGAAATTACCAAAGCTATAAGAGCATTGTTTTATCACTGCAAACGTGGTGGGTAGGTTTGGCGGTGGTGGGTGGCTTTGCTGCTAAAATTACCCATAGTCAGAGAAGAAAAGGAAGGATCATTTTTTAAATGGTCCCAAAAGAACGACAACAAACATGCACGAATCAGTGCTCCGTGACAGCTATTCTGAGGTGAAAGAGACTTCTGAGCTCTTTCCCAAATTCAGAAAATAAATCTTTCCTTCCTGTCCTTTACAGAAGCCCGCAAAACGACACCTTGATCAGTTTAAGTGTTCCTGCACCTCCACGCAAATAAACTGAATATAATATTCATTTAGTTATATTTTGATAAATATTTTTGTTTTCTAAAAATTAAATATAACTAAGTGAATATTATCAAATCCCAAAAAATCGGAAAAAATCCTAATTTTCCCTCTCCTGCATGTTTGGATTGACCCCAAATTGAACTGCAATGACCACATAGCACTCCAGTTATTTTGATCTCCTTTGCAAAGAAGCCTCTGATTTGATATTATTTCTTTACCCATTAAGAGATGGTAAAATTATTCATAGCTCCTACAACCCTATTTACCCATTCCGGCTATTTTGATCTCCTTTGCACATGTAAGGTGGGATTGATGGAAAGTAACATGTAAGGTGGGATTTAGGGTGACTTGAGGTATCCGGACCTCCCGATAAACAAATTGAGTTTGCTAATATAATTTTCTAACTACTTTCATTAATCAAATAATAGGTTATATAGACTTACAACACTAAATAAGAACATAATTGAAAGACAACTCATAAAAATACGTTTGACATCTCCTAAGACTTCTAATACTATTCAAACACTTAGGATATAGGGATATATATACCATATCTTTTATTCCTAACTAATTAAAAAAGATAAATACTAATTAAACAATAAGAGAGACTCTTGTTCTTATCCTCTGCTATACTCGCATATCTGGTACCAAATTTTATTACAAATTTCTTATAATATGACATGATAAGTACTGTTGTAAACTTGGAATTGTGTAACAGTAGGATACCCGTGGTTACCTACTAAGCATTCATAGCAATTTCATTATCCCTAATTTTAGGAAATCAAACTATTTTTTGCCTCTCTATTCAAAATACACTTCACAATAGCTTCCCTTTATAATTTTTTATAATATTAAAATATTATTTATTTTACTTTTGTTTTATTTTTATATTTATTTATTTTGCATAGAAAAATGTGAGAGAAGAGAGAATGTCATTTTATGATTATAATAAACTATGTAAATTGCTACGGTTGAACTCAATACATTAAGTTCAACTATAACAAATCTAATATATATGAAAGATATATGAAAGCTGTTGTAAATGGGTTTATAATTTTTTTTGAGATTTTTTCTGTGTAAAAAGATAAAGCAACTTTAAAGTAACCGGTGAAAATGCTACTGCTCGTGTTGAATCATTTTGCTTTTGCCCCCACAGGGAGTGTCTTGGAAAAAGCAATGGCATTTTTATAATTTTTCATATCTAGCTCAAAGTTATTTTCTAGAAAATGAGATGCAAACTGCGCAGGTCTTTAAAGCAGTAAAATCTCATAGACTCAGATATGGCCCCATTGGGAAAGATTCTATTTAAAGCTTTATGATCACGGACACCTGATATTCACAGTGAGTCAATGACTTATAAACAAAGAAAAGCAAAAGCTACTACTCTTATTCTCCCACAACCACTCTCTTTATTCACACTTCACACTTCACACTTCACAGTGATTTCAATTGTTGCCCACATTCCCTTTCTACCATAAAAGCATGCCACATGCTAGAAAACAAATAATAATAATAATAATAATAATAATAATAATAATAAATAAAAAACTGCCAGCTTTTTTTTTTTTAACGGGACTGCCAGCTTTAGTAACCAATTATTTAATGCTATTAAATTATTTAAAAAAATGTTAATGTTTTTAAGGCCAACAAAAAAAATAAAAATATTCTTATAAAATAGAAATTAAATGTTTAAATTTAATTATTTCTATTAAGTTAAACATAAAATTAATGATTAATTTAACAGCAAATAAAGCTGGCATAAAAAGCTCCTCGGGCCCCTTGAAGTGACCAC
>NC_081541.1:2343391-2416045 GCF_901000735.1 Corylus avellana
TTTTTTTTGCAAGTGTTTTGAAAGCAATATAAGGTTGAAATTTTTTTTTGTGTATTTAAGAATCTGTTTAGGATTATGTTTGAGAAATAAAGCTTTTAAGTCAAAAATAGTTTTTGGGTAAAAGCTTTATTTTTAAGCTTCTGTCAAAAGTGCGTTTTGACAATTTTTAAGCTTTTTGGACCCTTAAAAACGCTTTTAATTTTTTTATCAAACGAATACTTTTCTCTTCAAACGAAATTTTTGAGTTTTAAAAGCACTTTTAGGCCCTTCAAACGTAATCTCAAACAGGCCATAAGAGTGTTTTATGTTTTAAATTATTTGTTAATTTTTTTGTTTTAATAAAAGAAAAACAAAATTTCTCAAACATTAGAAACTCAGTTGTATAGAAACTCATAATAATTTTAAAAAATAAATGAAAGACATAAAGATTAAAGTGGTTCGGCCTATAATTTATCTCCCCACATTAAAATTTTATAGAGTACATTTTTTCTTCCACATTTAATTTGAGTATAAGACTCTATTTATAGAGCTTTAGACTTAAATAATTTCAAATATAAACATATCTCTTAAATTAAAATTAATAAATATTATCTAAATTCATTAATTTAAGTAATATAAATTACATTTATCACAAGGATTTATTTCCTTTGACAAGTTGAAGGTGCTCTCACCAACTTCAATTGTGTTGTTACTTGTTAGTTGGGAAAAAAAAAATTAAAAATAAATAAATAAAAATGTAAGGTGTTAGGTAAAGAAATTAAGAAACGGGGACAACTGAAAAGTCAAGGAGGAAAGTAGAATTTCATGTCCCTACGTTCTGTCAGAGGCATTGAAAAATAATTAATAAGGGTGTGTTTTATTGAGAAAAATAGCGACAAGTTGTGTTTTTCTTTGTACGTAGTTGTCCCTACCCACAGTCAATGGCCTTACAATGATGCTGAAGGTATACTTTCTTTCAAGGCAGCTTAATTAGAACAAAATTCAATAATTATTTTAGGACCTATGACCCATGACCACCTTTAATAATTTACTCACGTTGACAAGCCATTGCAAATCGTGTCAAATTTGTGTGGTTGAAAGATGTTCTCAAGTCAAGCGTATCCTCGTCCAAAAATCAATCAAAATTGAGCTGCTTATTTTGTAGTAAGGACATTTTTGGTAAATTGGATTCAAAACGAGGAGCGTTTGAAATTATTGTCAAACTGCTAACTAATTTATTTATTAGTATTTTTATGGGGTTAGATCAGATTATGATTTAACTAAGTTGAGAGAGAGCCTATGAACTATTTATTATGCAAACTCGTCTATTCCCTTCTTTTCATTGATTTTCAGCATGTAAATAGCTAAGTGCTATATTTATCACGCCCATATAGGAAAGAGTCCTCCGACACCTCCTCCTACCCTTTTTACTCAAGAAAAAAAAAATTCAGTTGCAACAACCCTAGCTTATGATCTAATTTTTTTATTTTTCTAAAAAAAATAAATGATAAAAGATAAATTTGACTACTAAGTTATTTGGATTTTTATTTTTTTGGGTAACATATTAGCCTACCATAACAGGCACAATTTTTTAAGGTGTTAATCTCCCTAACAGTACTATATTTTAAAGTAAGTTTGATGTGGATAGGATTAGTCATGTCTTGTTGTATGGATTGACTTTTTGCTGCATAATCCCAATAATTGAAGTTGATCAATCAAGGCTAAGATAATGACTTTGATGTTTGGCCATTGCCCCCCCTTTCAAGTCTAGTAATGACATGTAGGCATGGTGCATTTGATTGGTGCATTGCTAACTACTATTTTCATGGTTAATAAGTTAAAAATTATAGTGGAATTGAAGATACATTTAACTAATAATATCGAAGTTTTTGTTAAAGATTAGTATATTTTTTTCCCAAGTCAGAATAACTAACATCAGCATGGACAAAACTTGGAAAACATTGATGATAAAATGGCTTCCCAAGAGCTAAAGAGCCAAAGATAAAAGGGGAAGGCTTAGGTGCGGTAGTGCAAAACTACCGCACCATGCAGTAGTCCAAAACTGCACCGTTTGGTGCAGTTTTGAGAAGAAAAAATTCAAAACTGAACCAAACGGTGCAGTTTTGGGCTGGGAAAAAATAGGTTTTTTTTTTAAAATATAACAAACAATTATTTAAGAATTAAAAAATATAAAAAACTAATAATTAAAAATATTTTTCATTTTGGCCAAGGGGTGGCTCCACCCTTTTCATTTTTTTTTTCTCTTCTATTTTTTTAATACTTTTAGTTTTTAAATATTTTTCTTTTTCTTTTTCTTTTTCTTTTTCTTTAAAAGAACTATTTGTTTATTGCCCAAAACTGCACCAAACGGTGCAGTTTTGGACTACTGCATGGTGCGGTAGTTTTGAACTACCGCACCTAAGCCTTGCCCAAGATAAAATGGCTTCTTCTTTTGGTTTTTTTCCCCATTGCTAGATCAGATATGGATAAGGATTAAAACGTCTCATATATCTAATAGATGAAGACATAAAGCAAATTGAGAGAGGGACAAATCTCATCTAAAGAATTATCCACACAATTTGAAAATAGAGCCAAACAATCTCTTGTTGGTATATATGAATGCCAAAAAGATCATCTATCCATCGATATGGATTTTGTATTTGTATATCCATAGCCCACGAAATAAATAAATAATTTATTTTTTTAAAAAAAAAATCGCTGCCTCCAATAAAAAAAAAAAAAAAAAAAAAAAACTGCAAGTTATTATTAAAAATAGGAGTTCATAATTTTTGACATTATTTAAAAATTCAACGAAATTAAATTTTACAGTAAAAGTTAAAATATTTTGCCTACGTAGAGATTACCTCCGAGGCATTTATGGGACCCATGAGCCGACATTTATCATCTGCAGCGGCCAGCGAGGCATTTAATGGGACATGTTGGTTGTATAAATTATTGAAATTACCAAAGCTATAAGAGCATTGTTTTATCACTGCAAACGTGGTGGGTAGGTTTGGCGGTGGTGGGTGGCTTTGCTGCTAAAATTACCCATAGTCAGAGAAGAAAAGGAAGGATCATTTTTTAAATGGTCCCAAAAGAACGACAACAAACATGCACGAATCAGTGCTCCGTGACAGCTATTCTGAGGTGAAAGAGACTTCTGAGCTCTTTCCCAAATTCAGAAAAATAAATCTTTCCTTCCTGTCCTTTACAGAAGCCCGCAAAACGACACCTCGATCAGTTTAAGTGTTCCTCCACCTCCTCGCAAATAAACTGAATATAATATTCATTTAGTTATATTTTGATAAATATTTTTGTTTTCTAAAAATTAAATATAACTAAGTGAATATTATCAAATCCAAAAAAATCGGAAAAGATCCTAATTTTCCCTCTCCTGCATGTTTGGATTGACCCCAAATTGAACTGCAATGACCACATAGCACTCCAGTTATTTTGATCTCCTTTGCAAAGAAGCCTCTGATTTGATATTATTTCTTTACCCATTAAGAGATGGTAAAATTATTCATAGCTCCTACAACCCTATTTACCCATTCCGGCTATTTTGATCTCCTTTGCACATGTAAGGTGGGATTGATGGAAAATAACATGTAAGGTGGGATTTAGGGTGACTTGAGGTATCCGGACCTCCCGATAAACAAATTGAGTTTGCTAATATAATTTTCTAACTACTTTCATTAATCAAATAATAGGTTATATAGACTTACAACACTAAATAAGAACATAATTGAAAGACAACTCTTAAAAATACATTTGACATCTCCTAAGACTTCTAATACTATTCAAACACTTAGGATATAGGGATATACCATATCTTTTATTCCTAACTAAATAACAAAGATAAATACTAATTAAATAATAAGTGAGACTCTTGTTCTTATCCTCTGCTCAGCTCTATATCTGGTACCAAATTTTATTACAAATTTCTTATAATATGACATGATAAGTAGTGTTGTAAACTTGGAATGGTGTAACAGTAGGATACCCGTGGTACCTACTAAGCATTCACAACAGCTTTATTTTCTCTAAGTTTAGGAACCAAACTATTTTTTGTCTACCTATTCAAAATGCACTCTACAATAACTTCCCTTTATAATTCTCTATAACATTAAAATATTATTTATTTTACTTTTGTTTTATTTTTATATTTATTTATTTTGCATAGAAAATTAAGAAAAGTGTGAAATGAGAGAGAATATCATTTTATGATTATAATAAACTATATGAATTGTTACAGTTGGACTAAATACATTGGGTTCAATCATAGCAATCCTAATGTATATGAAAGATATAAGAAAGCTACTACAGGTGAATTTATAATTTTTTTTGAAATTTTTTCTATGTATAAAAAAAATAAAGCAACTTTAAAGTAATTGCTGAAAATCCTACTGTTCGTGTTGAATCATTTTGCTTTTGCCCCCACAGGGAGTGTCTTTGAAAAAGCAATGGCTTTTTTATAATTTTTCATATCTATCTCAAAGTTACTTTCTAGAAAACGAGATGCACACTGCGCAGGTCTTTAAAGCAGTAAAATCTCATAGACTCAGATATGGCCCCATTGGGAAAGATTCTATTTAAAGCTTTATGATCACGGACACCTGATATTCACAGTGAGTCAATGCCTTATAAACAAAGAAAAGCAAAAGCTACTACTCTTATTCTCCCACAACCACTCTCTTTATTCACACTTCACACTTCACAGTGATTTCAATTGTTGCCCACATTGCCTTTCTACCATAAAAGCATGCCACATGCTAGAAAACAAATAATAATAATAATAAATAAAAAACTGCCAGATTTTTTTTTTTTTTTAATTTTTTTTTTTTAACGGGACTGCCAGCTTTAGTAACCAATTATTTAATGCTATTAAATTATTAAAAAAAATGTTAGTGTTTTTAAGGCCAACAAAAAAAATAAAAATATTCTTATAAAATAGAAATTAAATGTTTAAATTTAATTATTTCTATTAAGTTAAACATAAAATTAATGATTAATTTAACAGCAAATAAAGCTGGCATAAAAAGCTCCTCGGGCCCCTTGAAGTGACCACTGAAATTAATATGATTCGGTCTCTTCATGGTCTCTCCACACGTGGTTTTAACTCTTATATAATCATTATTTTTTTAGGGTCCATAAGGAGATGTTGCCACCTAACCCCACACCCCACCCACAACGCCTCGAAATCGTTGCACTTTGAAGTTCAAAGGGACTTAATTGGAAAACTCATGGCTATGGGATTGACACGTCTAGTTGTTTTTTTCCGGCACGTAAGCTAAATCCTTTAAAAAATTAATAGTTAAAGAAAAGTGTTTTTCTAAAGTTAAAATTTAGATACAAAAGGTCAAATTTGACCCTCCAGCGTGTGCAAGTGGAGGGCTCCTATTCCTGTTGGCTGTTGCAGTTAGTATTGTACTATTGTAGTTACAGTAGCGTTTTGGTCACGTGGTGTTTTGGTCGATGTTTACTTTCTTTGCCACCAACGAGGGCCCGATCGAGTGGTTTGGCAGTTGGCACCCAATTAACCTTTATACTTCACATGGCCAGGCCACCAAAGCCCCCCATCACCTACCTTTGACGATCGAGATATGTTTATATATTAATCTTTTATTTTGTTATGTTAGTGTGATAATATTAATAAATATTAGCTTTTGAATTAGTTTTTATTAAAAAAAAAAAAAAACGTAAAAATGCATATAACTACCAAAAAATTGGAACATTTGTTCATTGACATTTGACAACATGGGTTATTATCTGAGCAATGAGTTTCATTAGAACCTTCTATGCTAACTCTAATGGAATTATTTAAAAAAAAATGTTTAGTGTTTACGATAATTTCATTACAAATTGATATGACAAACAATAATTAGTTTGTAAATTTTTTACTTAATTATTTTACCAATTATGAATTGCTATTTTTAGCTTATAAATGACTTTTTACTATATTATTGGCAGCTTTTTTTGTTTTGTTTTTTTTTTTTTTTGTTATTCGACATCGGACATACTTAAGATATATTCTTTAATACTGATTGTTGATTAAAGCAAAATGGAGATGGTCCATGAATGAGGGGATGTGCATCATGTGCTAGTGGGGTTGTTATTTTGCGTTATTAATAAGTAGTTTGAACTCACTTATTGATGGAATTTCGAATTTTCCCAACAATCATGGAGTCAATTAAACTGGTGGAGCATCAAAATCATAAGAATTTGTTTGCTTGTTTTTTCCTTTTTTACTGAACTAGAAATATTCTTTCAAACAATGACCGTGGGAAATTATACGGTCACAAGCATATGTTTAATTAGGCCATTCTTTTTTCTGCTTAGGAATAATTTCGTCCATGACCACTTTATTCCACTGCAATAATTGAGATTTTCCCCCAATAATTTATGCTTTCTATCTAGATTCGTAAATCAGTTAACCTCCCTATCAGATTTTAGTAGTGTACTTGCCAAGTTGGAAGACCAACCAAAAAAAAAAAAAATCCCAAGGCCATCTTGTTTAGAGTCAGTCCAAATTAAATTGATTCCCCACATATAAGGCGATAATGATGTCTTACCTATTTTTTTTTGGCTTTATTAAATTTATTTTTATAAGCTTTTAAAATAAGATGAAGATGGCATATACTGATATTGAGTGATATACAAGACTTTCTTTTTCCCCCCTCTGACCTTAGTGTAAAGAATAAAAAATTTCAGCAAACCAGTTTGTAGGTAATTTTTAAAAACTAGTTTTTTTTTAAATAGATTCTCTTAATTAATCAAATGTCCCTCTTTTGATGAAGAGTGTAATTTATTATAGAATTTGTTGGGTTGATGACCCAATACTCAATCCCATTGACTAGTCAACTCGAGTATAGCCTCAAGATACTACCCGTGATCCTAGCATGAAGTGATTACTTGTAGGAGTCGATAAGTAAAAGAATAATATGGTTAATATGTCGTGTTTTTAGTGACCTTGATCAATCACTAAATAATAATAATAATAATAATAATAATAAAATGTCATTTAAAAAAATTCGCATTACTCAATTAATTGTATTCTCGATCATTTCGATCTTAGGCTGATTAGATTCCTACTTACCAACCAAAAGGGTATTTTGCATCTTCACCGATAGAATAAATTAAACCATAGAAAATAAAAAAGAAAAGAGAATCTTACATGTGTTTTCATTTTGATCAGTGATTCAGTATAATACTGAACCAGCATAGAATTTAGTATTTTAAAAGCCTAAACACTATAATGATCTAGTTTTTGAATTTAAATAACACAGTTTTATTATTTTATCTTTTAAAAAGTAGGGTTGCAAGAATTTTTTTTTTAAAATCAATGTATTAAAATTGATATTTATTTTTAGGGCACATAATTTTTACATCTATTTTTAATAATGTATGTACGCATCATGTATTAAAATATAGTTTGAAGATATGTAAATCAAATGCCCTGCAAATAGATTTCCTTTAATATAGTTTGAAGAAAATTTTTATGTAGTTTAGTATTGCCTTTTTTTTAATGTGATTATCACAAAAAATTGGATTGGGTCGTCAACAAGTGTAAGATAACCTTCATGAGGCTCATATGTCCAAGTAGAGACGGATTGTCTGAGACATGCTCAGACAGATAAACTTCACAAAGACTAATCTATAACAAATGTGAAATAATCTCTATGAGGCTCATATGTCTATAAACAAATATAAGTTGTTTGAAATTTATTCAAGAGGATAAATCTCATAAAGACTCTCATATTTGAGTGATGATATACATCACTCCGGGCGTGCATGAATAGTCATGCACGCCCGTGTAATTTTTTTTTTTATATATAATTAAAATATTAAAATATTATATTTTAATATTTTAAAATATTAAATCACATGGGCACGCCCGTGTGATGTTTATCAACACTCCTCATATTTATTATTCAAATTACTTGCAAGCCGGTCAGTAAAATGTCAAATATCTCTATACCAAAAATCATTTTGGCAATCCGAACCTAGGTAAAGTTTGAGGTCGGGAAAAATGAGAAATGCTAAAGGCCCAACTTTTTTGCCCAACAAAAGTTCAACTTTTATCTTTTTTTTTTTTTAAAAAAAAAAACAAAATGGAAAATGGAAAAAATGTCTGAAGCAACCCTATCTATTTTTGGCCTTTCTTTTATTTAGTATTTTTTTAAAAATGAAAAATAGTATTTTTCTTCATAATAATTACATTTTCTTAAAAAAAATGACATTATTATGAAAAAAATACCATTTTTCATTTTTTTTAAATACCAAATAAAAGAAAGACAAAAAATAGATAGAGTTACTTCAAACTTTTTTTTCATTTTTTATTTTATTTTATTTTTAAAAATAAATAAGACAAAAGTTAAACTTTTGTTGAGCAAAAAAGTTGATTCTCTATCATTCCTCAAAATAACATATCCGAACCACAACTTGGGTTTTGGCTCCACCCTCAAAGCAAATTCCTCCCATATCTTTCATCGACAAATAAATAATAAAAAAGAAGATCGACGAGAGGGAAAAAAGAAAGAGAGAGTTGTTTCTTGTAAACTACGCTTTGTTTATTAAAGTCATCATATTCAAGGAGCAATCAGAACAAGAGAAAAGTTGGCAATTGACCGTAGCTTAATTAATTAATACTAGACCAATATTTTTATTCACTAAGCCCAAGAAATCATTGATGCAAGTGAAAGTAATAATAGACAAAAGGAGATTAATTAATATTATTTAAATGGAACATGAGCAACATTTTTGCATTAGATTATGTTTCAAATTCTGCACTTGGGCGGCTTCACTGTCGTGCTTCATGCCACAAGTACAAGCAATGTAATTAATTAATTAAATAAATACGCAGCACTTGAACAAAGTTTATTTGTTGGAAGCAGTTGCTTGTCCACTAGCAGCACAAACCTAACCGAAAAAGGAAAATTTAAAATAATGTAACCTCTTTGTCGTTTAGCCTTTCCATGCAACACGAAATCAGAAGTATCTACCATGGGCCCTTAAGC
The DNA here is from genome assembly GCF_901000735.1 of Corylus avellana. Taxonomy (NCBI): domain Eukaryota; kingdom Viridiplantae; phylum Streptophyta; class Magnoliopsida; order Fagales; family Betulaceae; genus Corylus; species Corylus avellana. Next base: position 2,352,388 of record NC_081541.1, read on the forward strand.
GGTTTTTGGGAAAAGGTTAAAATTTGTTACCCCTATCAATTTTTTCGTTGCCTTGGGGTTAGGTGGATGAATAAATATGCATTTCTAGGGAATTTCTCCACTACCATTTTTTTTTTTAAAGAAAATATGTTTGATGCGACAAATACATAAATGTGTAAATGTAACAATGTTTGATACTTCTTATGTAGTTTTTTTTTTTTTTTTTTGACATGTGGCGAACGGGTCTACCGACAAATAGACGGAAGGTCAAAGAGCCCAAAAATCAATTTTCTCACTTTCTAAAACAGAATGACTTTTTGAATAAACATAAAAATCATAGAGACAATTTTTATATTTAACCCTAAACTGTGGGGAAAGTGAAAAGGAAGTGCAAATTTTGGTGGTATACATTTCTCAAATTGTTTTATTTGTAAAGTCTAAACGACCTATCATTAATGTGATTGAGGCCTCTTTTTTAACTCATTGATTGGAGAGAAATGAATACGACAATGACTACGCAGCCTCCAAAGCCAGAGATTTTCCATGCTGAAAAACAACCCACTTGCATAAATGAATTTCATTTGAAGAAATGCTTTCCATTATTGGTGGTCCCACCATTTCATAAAACTCAGAAATCAAATTTAAGCCTACCCCAAATGGAATTCGCATCTCCTCCGATTTCAATCGGAAAGAATCTTCTATAGTTAATTGTGGTATTTTATTTTTAATTTATTGGTATATAAAATGTGGATCCGATTTGCTGTTATTTTAATAACAGCATGTATGCTATAGTTGAATCAACGGCTAATATTGAATTTTAAAATTGACTTACTTTTAAAAGCATTTAATAAAAGAGAGAAAATGAAAAAAAAAATTTTGAGAAATTCAATCTTGACCATTGATTAAACTACAACATACATGCTGTTATTTTAATAACAGCATGTAATCCAAATCCATAAATTGTCAGTTGTTTTTGTATCATCGAGGCATTAAATGTTGACTTTTGTTTTTTTTAAATTTAAATAATTTTATAGACCATTGAATTTAAAATAAAAAATAACGATTAACAATTGAAGAATCTCTAATTTTTTCTCAATTAGAAAGGGTCATCCCCTAAAATGTGTTTAAGATATTTATTAATAGTTTTAATTTTAAAATAAAAAAGTATTAACAAAAATATCATTTCCCTCTTTGACTCTATTTTTGTTTTCTTTCAGCTTTGTTCGGCTAGGCATTGTAGGCAACATGGGCATAAAATATATTAAAAGACAAGTTGAAAACTATGAACAAATGCACGCGACATCTCGAAGCAGTCGTATACATTTGGCGGAGACAAAACAATGTGACAACGTATGCTGTCTGGGCGGTGGTTATCATGATCATATGGGCATTGCGTCACATACTCACGGGTCGGCGAAATGGAAGGATTAGATCTTCAGAAATATACGTTATCATGTGCTGTTTTACATTTTTTCAACTAACAGGAAATCATTAAAATAATAAAATAAAATAAAAGAATGAGATTTTGACCGTTTAATTAGTTGAGGAGTTGATACTCCTTCAGACATTGCAAGGGTCAGGTCCAAAAGGGCCACGCTTAAGACGGTGTATATTTTTAGGACGGCTTCACGCGGTAACGAATCGATTAGAAATGTACCCGCCAATAATTTGAAGCAGGGTGAAAGTATTTTTCAAGGAGTCACGAGGTTTCATTGTTTCAATTCCAGTGAATGCAGGGCAGGACATCTAGTGCGCGTGGGTGTTGTATTGTTTTTGGAGAGGACAGTCAACGAGGGAAATGCTTATCGAATAACATACGTGGCGGTAAAGAATTTCGTACTAATTTATGAATGATGGGTGAGCATCGAATCGTATACGTATAAAAGACATCGTGTATATATATATATATATATATATATATATATATATATATATATATAAAAGTATGAATGATTTCACTGAATCATATACCTATAAAATATACCGTATAATACTTACTTAAAAGTAAAGTTATCGATAAAAAAAAAAATGTTTAAAAAGATGAAAATTTTTTGAAGAACACATAATCTAGTCATCAATATGATATCATGCAAGACAACTAAAAGTTAAGAGTGACGCATTGTGAATAAGGTAGGAGAGCGGTGACGCTATCGCCGATGTTAAGTCAGTAAAGATATGAGGTGAAAATTGAAGAGATAAATAAAAATTAGGAGATGAGAACATATCTAAGCCTAGCTTTCTATTGATCTTATATAGGCTAACTACCATTTATGTTGTCTACTCTTATAAGAAAATTGTCGTCAAACGACCATTAATTTGGCCTTTGATTGTGCAGGTGATTTTGATCCACCTTCCAGTAATGAATTATTATTATTATTATTATTATTATTATTTTAAATTGTGCAATCATTGTTTCTATAGAGGATGCTTGCATGATATGAAATTTTCCTCATGAACGCATGCTTCACACAAGGTTGGGCAATGAGAGATGTTAATATTTAATAAAATCAATTTTGATGTTGATAATGAAATCAAGTTTGTAGTCATATGATAATTGGGCTAGTGAAAAAGATAGAGAGATGAAAGTACAAGAATTAAGTTTTGGACCATTAACTTTTAGTTTTAGATCATACTACTCGTACCCTCGTATGTTTATATGAGATTCAGATTGATCACTAACCATTTGTGAGTTAATAATATAATTTTATTATTTTTTCTGATCTACTAATTGAGTTAATTTTTGGAGTCCGAAAACAATTATAAAACTTCCTCCTTTTTTTTATTTATTATTATCATTATTTTAAGTAATGGACCCTTTTTGTCGTAATAATTTATGGTTCAATTAGGTCATTAACTTTGCAAAGTTCATTTCAAGTAGAATGGAGAGAACCCGGTCAAAATTTTATTTTTCTGCATCAAACAATATACACGAGTCAATACATATTAATAATATAAAAGTCTAATTTAGATAACACAATAATTAAAATGAGCTATTTCACAAGAATTAAAAGGAATAAAAAAAGAAAAAAGAAAAAAAAAGGAGAGTGCTAGAGAAGTGTTGAAGCATAGGAAGACAGGAAATAATTGGAAGCTTGATGTACCTAATCGGCTAAGGTGCTAGGCTTTGGAGGGATTGTCCGGTGAACCCTTTTAATCATTTTCCTTTTTTACAGAGCTTCTCCTTAAAAATCAGTCTTTTTTCTTTTTTGTAAACTAAAAGCAGTCTTATTACTACGAAATTTCGTGAAATTCTAATATAAAAAGTAAAGGAATAAAAAAGATAACCAGTTTCTGCAAAAAATTTGCATCTAGGCTGCGCCAGAATTTTTGTATGTATGACAGATTAGTGATGAGGAGGAGGAGGTTCTCTAGGCCTTGCTCGACTAGGCACATCACTCTTTCCAATTATTTCCTATCCTCGTATACTTCCTTCTGACAAGGCTGCAGGTGAAAAGTAATGCAACATATCACGGTATTTTTATTTTACTGAGTTAATATGATAATGCCAATTTGCCATTGATTTTTATTGATCCAATACTCCAATAAAAACCGTCACAGCAACTCAGTTAAATGAAAATATAATATATAATATTACTTGTATACAAAATGGCTGATTGTTATTTTAGAGACAATGGGCCAAGAAAAGGTGTTTTTCTGTACATACGCGAGGGAAAAACAAGAAGAAGACTTAAGAAGATCCTGCTCAAATTTTGGGGTAGAGACTCAGAGCTTGGGTGGTCGGATTTATATAGACTTGCATTGGTCTGATTTTCTTCATATGATTTATACAGCTTGAGTGGATTGTAAATTTGTACATTCCTTGACTCCTGTGGCTTTCTTTTGCATTATTGCTCGGTTCATATTTTTCCTGAAGGGTACCCACTTAGGTGATTGATTTGAGTGGGTTGCTGGTTCCATGCATAACAAAGAAGTGGACTGTTTTTAACCGAATCTTATGGTTCTCTTATCCTTTCATTATTATTATTATTTTCATATTTTGCTTTATGATACTATTTAACCATGATTAATACATGAAATGTCAATGCCAACGTTTGTCACATTCGGAAAATGTGCAGTTTAAAAAGGGTGCCATTAAAGGAAAAAGCCTAGATGGGGCGTTAAAAAGTAGGTAGGCGGCTATGCCGCTATAGGCTATAGCAGCCTTAACAGTAACGGGGAGTTAAAAAGTAAGGTTCTTTATTAGTTAATAGTTACTATTATATTTACTTTGCCTTAAAGTTTATTTATTTATTTTTTTTTTTTGGTTGCAAAATTATTTTGTGCATGATAATGACTTATGAAAAGTACATGTTTGATAATGATTTGTCAAAGTCTATATTTGACAACGATTTAAAAAATAAGGTTAAGTATTTTTTTAGTATTTCAATTTGCACTATTTTACTTTTTTTCTCTCTAGGTTTTTAAAACAGTAAAAAATGATAATTGACCTATGCAAAAAAATAAAATCGATACCTCGTTAAGTTTCTGTTTGAGAAAACTAAAGATTTGTCACGTATTACTCCCAAAATATGCCACGTACCTTAAAAAATTAAACCTAAAAAAAAAAAAATTAAAAATTAAAAATTCTATAGAGTGGCCGGCCCACCCCATTGGCCAAAATGGGATGGCCGGCCACCCCCATAGAATTTTCAATTTTCAATTTTTATTTTAGGTTTAATTTTTAATTTTTAATTTTTAATTTTTAATTTTTAATTTTTACGACACGTGGCATATTTTATGAATGACATATGGCAGACGTTAATTTTCTTCAATGGAAACTTAACTAGGTATCGATTTTGTCTCTTTTCATAAGTCAAGTATCATTTTTTATTGTTTTGAAAACCTAAGGAAAAAAAATAACAAAGTGTAAACCGATGTACTAAAAAAGTATTTAACCCCTAAAAAATAATATTTTCAATTTTAATTTTAAAAATGATTATAATATAATATGAGAAAAATAAAATTTTTTATATGATTTAATATTTTTAAAGTTATTATATAATGAATTATTTTGATGTGATATTAAAGTAATAATGTTGTGTTTTAAATTATCTATTAAGAATTTCTTTTTTTTTTTAAAAAAAACATAAAAGTGTTTTTGAACGGTTAACAAACGCGATTAAAAGCTGTGCATAAAAAGATTATTATTATTTAAAATAAAAAGTAAAAAGAAATTGAGTGGAGAAACGTAAAATATTCCCTAAGCATTGATCTAATTAAGGGCACCCACCCCCTCGAAAAGAAACGAACTCTCGATGGCTTCTAATATTTTATTTGAATTTGACCAGAACACCGTAGCTGTGAAGATAGTCAAAAAGTAATTAAAGATTATTATTTTTTATTTTTTCCATTATTAGGTAGGAAAGCTTCAGTAATGATGAGAGAGTACAGAAAATCTGAGAGAGTCATATTTGCAATCTAAAGTTTTGTTTTGGTCGCAAAGGAATCTTCATTGTTATTTCCTAATCCACACTTTCATGAGAAATTGACCAAATTCTACCTTGTTTGACCCCAAAACTAACTCATATGTTTAGAACTAATCATATTCAGAGATCCTCTTTTTTTTTTTTTTTTTGGTATTTTGTATGTATTTCTAGGTTAGCTGGTCTCTATATATAAGTGGTTCGTGTACATTTGTTGATATGATTCAATATACATTGATGATACCATAAATAAGCATACGGCCTAAAGGTTTGTGCCCAATTAAATAAAGTCCTACTCACTATAAAAAGGTAAAAAGGAGGGTGATTATCTTTGTTGTGTATGTACTTATGAGATTTGTGTCTCACATTGACCAAAAAAAAAAAAAAAAAAAAGTGGTTAATATATTTAAGTGGACCCAAGCTCATTAACTTAGACTTTTGGACTAGAAGTTGCGTTCTAATATATATGTTAATTTACTCTTGTTTGAATCCCCTTAATGTTTCTCTTCCAACAACCGGTATCAAAGCCTATTGTTAGCTTCTGCCGATGGAGTATGTGTGACACTCTTGTGTGCGTGGAAGTTTGGTTAATGTGGAAGAGACTCACAACTCACAGGCAAGGGGAGATTTGTTGTGTATGCACTTATGAGGTTTGTGTCTCATATTAAAAAAATATAAATAATAAGAGTGGTTAATATACCAAAGTGAACCAAAGCCCATTAGCTTACACTTTTGAGCTAGAAGTGATGTTTTAATATTTATATTATTAATTTACTATTCTTTGACTTTCTTATTTCTAACTTTCTCTCCCCAACAATCCTAGATAAAAGCATATCTTTTGAGCTCTTCAAATAAAAGTTAAATTTGAAGAGAAAAATTCAATTTTTTTAATCTGGAAAGTCATTTTTAAAAGGAACCAAATATCAAACTCACTATATCTTTCTTTACTTTAGTTAAATATTAATATTTTATTATCTTTTAATTAATTTTTTGTTATTAGCAGATGAGAGAGAGAAGGAAAATGAATATATAAACTTAAAAAACTAAATAACTTTCACTTTTTGGCACTTAGTATTTTGGAGAGCCTTGTTATCAAAGTTAAACTTGAAATAAAATAGAAAACTTGTTAAATGACTATTTTTATAAGTTTTTTCAAATTTTTAAAGAAAAACCAAATTTAAAGAGTTCAATAGAAAAACTGTAAGATAAGAGCATCTTTTATCATCAAACTCTTCTTATTATGTTTTTCTCAACAAATTTATTGACTTAAGCATCTTAGGCTCTCCTACTTGCCTATATCACTCTGACAATTTTCGACCAGTCATTTGATTTGACTGTCCAAAATTTCTGCTTTTGTATGTATAATCCTACTTTCAACATGGTATAAACCCGACATCTTGCTGCTCCAAGTTGTTCTAACTATTGTTGAATGTGTTTTGTTGTTGACTCATTCCTCACAAAAGGGTAGATAGTGGTAGGTTGATAACTTGTAGTTGATGGGCCATCCACTCTAACTCAGTGGGTAGCTGAAAAATATTGAATAATGATGATGAAGCGTATAATGTTTACCAGTTTCATTTGATTATAAAAATTAATTAGATTAGCAAATAATAATGAAGTCTCTAATCATCAAGAGTAGGGTTATTAAATTAATTTCACCAACCCAATAAACATTGCTTTTGAGCTTATTATTAAACAGGAAGTTTCGCCGGCTGTGGTTGATCTCCTAAGTTTGATGATTCTGAAAATCTTGGAAAAGGGGGATTCTTGTATTATCAATGATTGTGATGTTTGTATGTGACCAAGTGCTTTTCCTACCACCAACCATGCCTTTTGAGTATTATATACTAATTTGTTTGCTACAAAAGTGGGTTTCTTAAGCTTTTATTAATTGATTAAAGTTGCTTATGCTTTTATAGTGCATTTAGAATTGAATTCTAGAGCACAGTAGATTTCGGGTGCCTTTATACATTAAAGTTTTTTCCAAATTCAATGTAACTTTTTTGGGTGCATGGCTTCTTGCTGGATTTTTTCGCTATGCAGCATGTGATTCACGAAACAAACCAAATGCCACCTTTTTAGAACTTAAAGGTTCCTGCTTTTGTAGAATATGACCCATTCTGTTGGAAGTTACAGGCTGGGGCTGCTTTTACGTACTTCAATTCCCTCGTGGAGAAAAAGATTTGAATTTAGTCATTTAATATTTTAATATTTTTCTTTATATGTGGGAATAGATAATATGTAGACTATTTTAATTTAAATGAGAGTAAATAACGGGAATAGTATTCATATTTAATTATTTAATACTTTAAAATCTTTCTTAAAAAAAACATGTGCTTCTCACACGTGGAGAACACATATTATTTTTATAGAATAGGTTAAAATTTTTTTTTTCTAATTCAATTTGAAAGAAAACTCTGTCTGTTAATTAATACCTTAACATCATTTTTCAAATAGTACATAACTTTTCTACAACTGAGTTTCTAAAAGTGTCATGTGTTATGTAGGATGTGAGAAACACTTTTTTTTTTTTTTTAATAGCATTGTTAAAAAAAAAAAAACATATATTCCTCGCGTTTTAAGGAACAAATAACACTTTTAGAGAATGAATTAAAAGATTTATACGACCCATTAAAAGCCACGCATTCTCAAGGCTTTAGTCAATACTTGCAGTAATGTTTTACCTTAGACAAGAATCATAATGAGAGATGTTGCACACTATAAAGCTAGTAATACACGGATTCAAGGATGTTATTGTTTTTTTTTTTCTTCTTCTTCTTTTGGAGGTAATTAAGAAAGGATGTCATGTTACTAGCATGAGCAGGACCATGGTCCATATGCGAAAGAGACAGGGATTGGATTTGCCAGGCTGAGTACGAGTAGTAGATGGTTATATTTATGAAGTTTCATCAACTTTCTACTACAGTTTTGGTAGCTAAAGACACATTTTTGTGTGGTAGACAGCCAAGATTAAGGTAGTTGAATATGGACTTCACATGCTTTTTGGTGTTAAGTTTATGCCATCGGGTTGTTGAAGTTGACGAAAACATGTCTCATCGTTTTGATTGGCTAACCACCAACTAGAAAAACAAAACAAAAAACAAAAAACAAAAAATTATTAGTTCCCCGTTGGCCATTTACAACTGTCAACAAGATGAGGGATTCCTGTCTACCAGCCACCGGCAGCCTAGAATACAAGATTCACATACATATTACGACAAAATTCTTTAGGGCTAGTTTGGGTTGGAAAATGACAAGAAAACTGGGTCTACTTTGGGCTTTCACATCCTCTTGTTGGGCTAGGGTAGCAAAGGAGAGCTCAATCTGGTCTGGGCTTAGTATATACAAAGTAGATGGTTTAACCCTCCGGAAAATTAAGGGCCGGACTCACCTCTTGCATTGAAAAATTGTTTTAATGTGACGTAAAGATAAAAATAGTTTTGTTTGCTAATGCTTTTGCTTCCTTTTCGTGTTTTTTATTTTTTTTATTTTTTTATTTTTTTGGGGTCTAACAAGCAAAAAAATTTCCCCAAAAAACGTGTCAACTAAGGCCATGAGCTTTCTTCTGGAAAATGCCAATCCCACAATGCCTTTTATCTTTTGAGTAAATAAACTTATGAAGAGGAATGAGTAGATGAATTACATTGCTTAATGAGCCTTTGACTAAGATCAGGTATAGCGTCAACAAGCTCCAGGAAAAAGAAATGCACTTATCCTCTTGCAGAATACAATATAACAATGTGAATGGGAAGTAGCCAAAAAACATACAATTATCTTTTACCATAACAATCACAAGCCTAAAAGGACCAGCACAAAACCTGGTCTGCCAACTCAACCATCAATAACAATAGAACAAAGAAAGAATGCATCCAAAAATTTCAAGTCTCTCAGTTAATCAAGTTGTTTGAATTGCATCATCTAAAGCTCGGTGTCGCATATTCGTACCATCAGTTCAGAAACCATTCTCCGAGCAAAAGGGATATAACTCAGACTGTACCTGAAGCAGCTCATCACTAATTCGTTAAGTCGTCAGTATAAATCATTCCAAATGCATAACCAAGTATTTTCAAAGTCAAAAGTGGAGAAACTAGACTAAAGATCTTGCTATAGGTAATTGGTAAACACAATATACATATAAAACACCGGTTGATGAAAACCGTTAAAAATAAACTAGAGTAGAGAGGAAGGTGCTGATCTCCTCCCCTGGGCCACAGAACTTAGGTAGAGAGAGAGGGGATTTTGGTGAAAGGCAAACTCACCACACAAGGGCGCAGAACTCAATTATGATCGCAATTATTGTTAAAATCTTGTTGTGGATCTGCAAGATGAAAAGAAACAATAACAGGAAAAATGAATTCTGCTTTTAGCATAACAAATCATATTATGAATATGAAGATCATGCCAACCTGGTTTTCCCACTTAAGACCTTGAAAATTCTTGCATAGAATGTAGCAGGGAAGACAGAAATCAAGTGAGGAGAGAGTACAAAACTAGGGCTATTATTTTCACAACTTTATTCAAAATCCTTTACAGTATCCCAATGAATTTGAATATATATATATATAACTATATATTCTAGCATCATATATATATATATATTGATGCATGATTTAAATTTGTGTGGTGTACAGAGAAAGGGACTGACTGCTGAGCCAAGTGAGGCAATGCGACGCAGACATTAATGCAAAGAAAATACAGGTTTCACTTTTCACCAATTCTGTCTACCCTATCATACGGCATTTAATCCCTAATCCATAAGGTTTTAAAGCCTGCAGATCTTAATTGATTTACCTCCACTAGATCTTCGTAGGATCAAGATAGCAAACTTACCCAGAGAGCACAAATGAGAGCAATAACAACACATCCAAGGTAAATAGCAGTTGCATAGACACGGGTAGAGTCAAACATCATCCTCATTTGTTGCCCAGGTCCAATGAGGAATGCTGTGCTGCCAAACAGGACCACAAATTTAGAATCTGAAAAATCTCTAGAGAATGAAAAAAAAAAAAAAAAAAAAAAAAAAGGAAAGAAGGGGGATGGACTGATGGTATGATATAAATAACAAATATAAAACCAAAAATGCAATCTTAGTTTTTTTTTTTAAGTCTACTAATATTTTTCTGCCCAATTGTAAAGTGTTAAAAACTCATTGCTTGAGTCCATTACCAATTATCCTACCTTCCAACTGCCAACACATTGCCAAAGGTGAACAGTACTGCAAATTTGATAGGTTTGGCAAAAACAATCAATGACTGCAAAAGAAGCAGACTAATAAGAAAATGCGGCAAGGATGTTAAGAGTTACGATTTACTGTTGTCATTCAGCATTGGGCTATAAATTTTTCTGTATGCATAAGAAAGTTTTGTATTTAAAAAATACGAAATTCCCCAAAATTATGTTTCATAATTTTTGCCCTCAACTGAACTTGATATTTCTTGTAATGAAAGAAAAAACAAAGTTAAGAAGTTACGACAAGAATTTTCATCTTGCTTAGCAAGGGGGAAAAGGCATACAAACTATCTATGACTCCCATGAACCAATGACTGAATCACACACAATGGTATTCTCTCTATGACTGAACCACTATATTTTTCTATTTTGTGCTTCTTCTTTTTCCCTTCCTTTTGGCATTTCCGAGGATGCTAAATGGATTTTCTCAAACATATATAAATACAAGACAACATTATTATTATACTCTGATATACAAGTACAATACCGGCTTTGCAATGTGAACTTTTATTACCATGTTAACCCTACCATCAGAAACATTTGATGGCAGGTTCTGTGCAATCCTTACCATGAACAAGTAAGAGAAGACAAGAAAATGAAGAGTAGGCACAATGCTAGACACAAAGCAACCAAAGGAAGGTAAAATAGAGAACTCATCAAAGTTCTGGTACACTTGAGAGCCTGCTACGGGCAGTCTGGACCTTGTTGTAGACGGTCCATATAAGTATGCAGCTGTCCTGGGTGATGCAACAAGTGCCAACCTTCTCGAGGATAGGGGGAAGTTCTAAATCTTCTAAAGGCATGCTGATGGTGTCTGTCCCATCACTGCCAATAAGAAGGTTTCTTGCCTCCATTTCCGCCATCGACTCATGATTCTCAAACAACCCCAAGAAGTGTTGAGGTTGACAGAGGCAATGGATTAATTAATGGAATTCTATTTTCAGGATATGAGAAAGTAACTGAGGTCGAATTTGGTGTTAGCAGCTTCAAAGGCTCATGACAGTGTTGTTAACACTCAGCAACTGGCTAAGCTACCTCTCTTGGAGGCAAAAGCAGGGCAGAAGAGATCTAGGACCAGCTACTACGTGACAATGTGGCAACAGGGAAGCGGTAATATAGATGATTGCCAATACAGGAGGAATATGACAATATGACCAGTCCTTTGGACAAGATAAACACACACAATAAGAAGTCAACAACATGCTTTTACGCAAACAAAGTAGAACATTAATGGCCAGAAAGCTAACATATCAATGTTTGAAGCTCAATGTACACCTCAAATTCTGACTTCCAAACTCAAAAAATGTCTTTTTTTAATAAGTTAAAATGCCGAGATTTGTTCTGATCACTGAGCTCAGGTGGTAAAAAATGATATCAAATAACCAATCACAAAATTTCCCATCCTAAAAAATTTGTATATTACTAGCCGAATTGTTAATAACCATTACCTCGTTATAGGGACTGATTAACTAACATTGCACAAATTTTATCTCCATTTAATTTGGTTCCCTTTGGTAAGCATACCATAATTACTTTTTGAGCTTTTATATCCTAAGATCACTGCGGTTATTGTTTGCAAAAGGAAGAAAATTCAACAAAGCCTTAATCTCCCAACTACTTCAGATTCAGCTACATAGCCTACATACTTCTGAAAACACTAACCTGACAACATCTTACAGTCCAATGCGTATTACCCATATCTGGAACCATAACAAATCCAAAAAAAACCCATGAAAATTCTAAACACGAAAATGCAAATACACGCATTTATTCAACACGACAATTTTATCAAAAACAGGAAAAAAAAAAAAAAAAAAAGGTGAGTGAATACTCATACCAGGAACATGCAAACCAGACCAGCGATCAAACACCCGGCGAACCCATAAATTCTCTGTACAAATCAAAACCCAAAAACCAGTACAGTTTCAGAAAAACCCAAACGCAACAAAACCCACATGCTTAAAAAAAAAATTTGTGTGAATAACACAGTACCTGCATGGGAGAGAGAGAACAAAAGCCGTCTGATTCGTCATCCAAGAGGCCCTCCTCTCCTTGGTCTTCATTGCCTCCCAACATAGACTCCTTAAGCTTCCACATTGTCGCAAAATCAAGCTTTTTCCAGCTCTTCAATGAGTTCGGAGAAAGAGAGAAACCAAAATGAGAAAGTGAACCAGAGATCAATACAAGACCCGACCATTTAAGTATTTAACCGATTGACACATCGTCGTAAAAAAAACACATGACCCCGCTAATTCGGTTTTGTGGCAATTGACTAGTGCGCGTGCGCGCGAGGCCTAGAATAAGTAAAACCGCTGTAACAGTTTGCGCTTTCGTCCTAACAAACGATTAAAAAAGGATTGAGAGCCTGCACGAGGGATCAGGATCCCCTAATAATCAGACAATGGGAGATTCTCCGATTTTCAATCTTGGCCGTCCATTTTTATCTAATAGTCCATACGATGCCATGTATCTCACTTAAATTAAATAATAAAATATTATTTAATCTTTTAAAATTAAATAAAAATGAAAAATGCTTCAGTGCAATATAATGTACACATTTGGCTTATTTTTAGTGACGTGACAAATGAACAATCACATGAAAGGGAATATTGAAATTTGAATTTCAATCCTCTCTCCTTCACTAAATATGGGTCAAATGTGAGCATTATATTATATTGTAGTATACTTCAATAAAAATATATAAAATCAAATAAAAAAAAACTTGGGTGACTGGCCACCCCAGTTGAGTCTAAGGGTAGCTTCGTATGGGCTATTAGATAAAAATTGACGGTCATGATTGAAAATTAGAAAATCTCCAATTCTCCCAATAATGGGAGGGGATCTTGATCTGTTAATAAGAGTCTGAATGCTTAAAACACATCAATTCAGACAAAATTTTCACACCGGCTATGAAATCCTGAGTTAATGCCTAAGATAATAAAGAATCTTAAGGACCGGTTAGCAACCTCTAAAATAGCTAATGGTTAGACCACTCCAAATAATTAATGGAGTTGCTAATAACTTCCGAAATAGGACCAAGATTCATTGTATTTGTATATTCAAATTATTAATAATTCAAGTAGTCAGTGTAAAACAACTATTGTAAAGCTTATTTGTTTGAACATGTGTTTTGAATGTTAATTGTGAGATGACTTTTATGAAATCCACCCGCGAAGCAGGTGCTTAGATAGCTTATGACATGCTTTAGTAGATGAGCCAAATAAGGAGTCATCTCATCAAATTATTAACAATTCAAGCCCTCAAGAACAGCTCATGAAATGGTTGACCACTTTCATTTAAGGTCATGCCTATGACGATCTCGTAAGAAGGGTGATCAACCACCTCTGAAACAATTAATGGGATGACTGGCTACCTTTAAAAGACTCTTTTACCTTATGGCAATATAGTGAGAGAGTGGTCTACCACTAAAAAGATTAGTCCTAGAGTAATGAGAATGCTAAAAATGAGGTGAAAGAGTTTTGGTTTTTAAAATTTCCCTTTTTCATAAAAATATCTAACATGACAAAATTTGGGAGTTTATTTATTTATTTATTTATTTTCTTTATTCTCTGTTCAAGGAGATCCAAAGAGAAGCAACATAAACACTAACAAGAGAATATTGAGAACGACTCTCCACTTGAGCTATAAATAATATTTGGAAAAATTTCACTTTGGTCTTCTAAACTTTCACCCGATTTTACAAACTCTTTTTGAACTTCTAAATCTTATATTTTAGACCATTGAACTTTTAATTACTCTCAATTAAAATCATTATGTTAATTTTAGCAGTTAAAAATACAAAAAAGATCAAGATGTCCTTAATTTTATTTTTTAAAAAATAAAAAAACATTTTGAAAGTTGAAATTTTATACAAAAGTTAGGGGTATAAAGGTCATGTAACGTTTAAAATTTGACGGGGGTCCACATTGAGAGTAATTGAAAGTTCAAGGGTCCAAAATAAGAGATTTAGAAGTTCAGGAGTTTATAAAATCGAGTGGAAGTTCAGGAAGCCAAAGTGAAGTTTTCTCATAATATATATATATATATATTTTTATTATTATTATTTATAAGTGATAGATTAAGATTATGTCAATTTCTCTAACAGCAGCAATTTATTTGTTCTTTTAATTATTTTAAAAGTAGTTAATTATTTTTTAAAACTCAATCGGTTATTTATCAAAAATAAATAAATAAAGGGAAAATTACAGTTTACCTCCCCAAAGTTGTCAGCGATTTGCAATTCCGCCTCCAAAGTTTCAATTTTTGCAATCCACCCCCCTAAAGTTTCAATTTTTTTCAATTCAGGCATTCCGTCAGTCAAAGCCGCTTTGACTGACGGAACAGTGATCACGTGCAAGTCACGTGATCACTGTTGGTTGTTTTTTTCCCAAAATGCCCCCATCCCTACCCCATCCCAAAAAAAAAACTATAATCTCTTCGGGCCATCTCCCCCACAACATGAGCCAATTAAATAAAGTCAAGAGTAACAATTATCACAAAGCAATCCAATTTCCAAAACAACTACTAACAATAAATATCATCAATATTTGCTTTAACGTGTCATTCACGAAGCCGCACTCTTTTTCAGTTTTATAAATAGCCAACTTTGTCTTGACAGAAGAAACTGCACCAATAAAATGAAGAGGCAAAGAAATCTAGAGGGTACTACTACTACGACCAAGTTTGAAGGTGCAACAATGGTGGAAACGTCAATGACAAAGAAGAAGGCCAAGAGGGAAGTTGAGAAGAGAAAAGAGGAGGTGGGGAAGGTCGAGGAGGAGAGGAGGGAATTAGGCAGAGATCAGCCCGGGTTTGCTGTGGCAGATTATGAGATGAGTTGGGAGGAGTACTACTGTCCGTGGCTGGGTGGTGCTGTGGATGAGCAAATGTCATGGGGGTCCCTTTGGCTGCCGTTTTGGGATGTTGAGTTTATGTGTGAAGATTACAGTGCATTCTTTGGTGATGTTGCTTGGGATGATGATATTTGGAACGTGAGGGGTATCATGGAGGTACCAAAACCATGAGAACAAGAAACACAGCTTTGCCGGCGTACTCTGTCGACGCCGGCACAGCAACCTTCGCCGGCGTCCTCTGTCGACGCCGGCAAATGAGCTTCTGCCGGCGTCAACAGAGTACGCCGGCAAAGGTAACTGTGCCGGCGTTCTCTGTCGACGCCGGCAGATGAGGTTCTGCCGGCGTCAACAGAGGATGCCGGCACAGTTACCTTCGCCGGCGATCTCCATCGACGCCGGCAGATTGGGGGAACCTTCCACAATATCTGTTGCAGTTAAGTATCTCTTGCAACCCATCCTGTCTGCATGTTCTAGAACTAACTTTGTTCTTGCCAAAGGATCTTTTGCAGCCAAAGTAGATGGATGACTGTGCTCTGGCGCAAGAACATTTAGGAGGTGAGCATAAGCTTCTCCATCCTGCAGGTCAAGCATTTTACACACTCAAAGTTGCTCCACGCAGTGATGGGGACAAATGAAGGCCAAGACATTGTTTTGGTGGGGGAGATGGCCCGAAGAGATTATAGTTTTTTTTTTGGGATGGGGGTAGGGATGGGGGCATTTTGGGAAAAAAACAACCAACAGTGATCACGTGACTTGCACGTGATCACTGTTCCGTCAGTCAAAACGGCTTTGACTGACGGAATGCCTGAATTGAAAAAAATTGAAACTTTAGGGGGGTGGATTGCAAAAATTGAAACTTTGGAGGCGGAATTGCAAATCGCTGACAACTTTAGGGGGTAAACTGTAATTTTCCCATAAATAAATAAAACAACTCATTTTACATTTATCTCCTCCCTTAATAATACGAAAAACACGTGGAGTATATACAGAAGTTACAAAAAGAAAAGATCCCAGCTTGCCTCTTCTTCTTTCTTCTGCTTCTAAAGCCCATACAGAGACAGATAGAGAAACCCTAAGTGCAAGTTGATTGAAAGAGGACAAGAAGATGTCGTCGACGTTGCTGGAGGTGACGCGCTCGGCGCACGAGGATGTGGAGAGGCTGGAGAGGCTGATAGTGAAGGACTTGCAGAACGAGCCGCCAAGCAACAAGGACCGCCTCTTCCAGAGCCACCGCGTCCGCCAAATGATCGACACCATCATAGCCACTACCGAGAAGCTCGTAATCATTCTTCCATTTATATTGCACTCTTACTTTTTCATCTCCAATTCAAAATACTGAAATTTTGAAGGTGACTGTGAACAATTTCAGGTTGAGATTTACGAAGATAAAGATAATGCCAGGAAAGATGAGATTGCGGCTCTCGGAGGCCAAACTGCCACTGGAACCAATGTGTTTAGTGCGTTTTATGATAGATTGAAAGAGGTAATTGTTAATTAATTATTTCTTATGAACTGTGTTTAAGAAGTTTCTCGCAATTTGTAGTTGAATTTGGAAGAAAAAGGTTATGTTCTCCGGATACATACATTGAACTCAATTCCCGGCAAATATGTTTTATATTTGAGTTACTCTCTTTAACTTTGTGTTTGAAGTGGATATTTTATCTCTAATCAAGAGTTTGAATTATTTATTTTTCGTTTTTCTATCTTTGTGGTAACAAAGAAAAGTAATGTAACATTTGTATGTTTTTTTTTTGTGCGTGTATGTGTCTTGAAACCTTGCTCTCAGAACTGATTGGTTGGGATGCGAATTGGTTAAGATTTTCATTGTTTACAATATGTGCAGATTCGTGAATACCATAGAAGGCATCCGGCTGCTCGTGTTGTTGATGCTAGTGAGGAGTACGAGACACTACTTAAAGAGGAACCGCAAATCGAGTTCAGTGGAGAGGTCGGTGTCTCTATTTGTTTCTCTCTCCACACAGCATGTTTAACCAAATGTTTAATTTTAGTCGAGAACATTGTTGCCCTATCATAGTTATGCAATCAATTCACTTCTACTTCTGTTTTCCACCTCTTAAAACTGTATACTTGGATTCGAACATGAGACCAGAGCTATATGAGAAATATAGTGCTATTTAAAGAAGTGTTTTTCCTAGGGGTACAACTTGGGCAAGCTAGCACAGCTCAACTCAAGCCCAATTTGGGCTTTTTTGGGCAAATTGGTGTACTTCATTTTGGCAGTCTCTTAAGTATTTTCTGTTCAAGGAATTTGTTTACTTATTATTTTTATTTTTATCTTATTACAAATTGAAATCTTTAATTTAAAAAAATAAATGGTATTTGAATGGTTAGAAAATTATGATATTAGCCGTCTCATCGCCAAAATATTGTTGTTTAGATGGTGCTCTAATATTTATAGTATGTTTAGCTTAATCACAGTTGGTGGTCACTCCTGCTTAGCATTGGAGTTAATTTTGCTTCGTTGGTTTTCCTTTTTTTTTTTTTTTTTTCCTACATATTATCTGTTCGATGCAAAACAGGTTATGGCATTATGTAAATCTGATTGTATTCTAATTTAGTACAGTTTGTGGTCTTTCAGTATCGTTTTCTAATAATTTGAGTTTTTAATTTCAGGAAGCTCTTGGGCGATACCTAGACATGCATGAATTATTCAATCAGTACATTAATTCAAAATTTGGAGACCCTTCTACTGAGTACTCTGCTTACCTTGATATTTTTTCACAACCACACAAGATTCCCCGCAAACTGAAGTTAACAAGGTAAACTACTTTCTGATTATATCTATATTATGTAGGGGTTTACCATCCTCCTCACAAAAATCAAAGAGAAGTCTGGTTGGGTGTGTTTACGCATTAGGATTTTATGTTCAGTGAGAGGCAGCCTTGGGAGATCAGATCAGAAAAGACTGAACAATAGAAATGAATGGCCTCAGTTAATCTGTACTGGTGTTAAGATCAAGGCAAGTCTGCTGAAAGGCATTGGTTGCAGCAATATCCAGAGTGCTAGGGCTGTCACCAGTGATGACAGATTTTAATTCGGGCTACATAAAAAAGCAGAATGCCTATGAATGTTAAGCAGATCGTTGAGAGAGTAAATCTAAGAAGTTACGGAGATGGGGCCTAGCAGCATCAAAAGTTAGAGGAGGGTCCTGAATAAGGATCTATTGTGACATCTTAGAGTTGCAGATTGTGGAATAGAGATGGGGCGCAAAACTGGACTGGGAGAAATGGTTGGACCTGGTTAGACATGGTGTGACTTTTTGAGGATAGTTTTGATACTTATGGACAAAAATGACCGTCTTATATGGCGAAAGAGGGGAAAATTTGGCTCAATAAAAAATGGGATGGTTGCTATCCTTCACTTGAAGGTGGGAAAGATAGTAAACACCTATATATATATATATGTATATATAGGCTTTGATTGAGGACCGTGAGAGGACCTTAGAGGAATTAAAACTTTATTCTTTAAGACTCTTTTTCATTGGGCAATTGCTTCAGATTTTAGTATTTCGAGCTGTCATGTTTTTTTAGAATTTTTTTTTTTTTTACTTCTAGCTAGGTGCCTCTCGTGTATCCCTAGGTTTTTATATATACATATATATATATAGTGTGTGTGTGTGTGTGGATATCTATGTAAATAGTTTAACAATGATTGTATATATCTATGGATTTGCACTTGAAAATTTGTTGAAATTTTTATTTTCTGCAGGCAATACAGGGAATATATGGAGAATCTATTGGAGTATTTAATATATTTTTTTCATCGGACAGAGCCCTTGCAAGATCTTGATAGGATATTCTCAAAGGTATTTACACACTTCATATGATCTATTTCTCACGCAATAGTGAGATGCAGTTTTAAAGTTTCAATTTAGGCACCTGGACTAAATTAATGAACTATTAATGTAGGCTCCAAGTACTCAAGTGGAATTATTTTGTGTCGATATGATTTACTAATGCTAATGGTCTTAAGACTGAATGGCATTGCCTGGTGCCATAACTAGAGGAGGACAGGGACTTCATGCATTCAGTCCTGTAGGAGTGCATGATTTATATTTCACTATCACAAACCTTTTTTTAATAGCATTTTTAAGCTATGCAATTGCAGGTGCTTTGGTATATGTGTGATGGTTGGAAGGCCTATATCATATTTGGCTATATTAGAAATTATTAACCTTGTAGGCTTTAAAAGTACCATGTAAAATATGTGCCAGAAAGCATTTAATTCCAAAATCAAATTTATCAGTTCACTTAAGTGTTTTTCGATTTTCATCTTTTGAGTTACTTTCTATTGTAAATTCATGTATAAATGGAATGTGAACTAGATTTGATTATAATTGATGTAGACTCTTTTCTTATAGATTTGGAACCTTCTACATGTGTTGCTTTTTCAATGAAAATAATTTATTATCGTCTGTGGCAGGTTGTGACTGAATTTGAAGAGCAATGGTCAAACCAAAAGGTACAAGGATGGGACAGCGAGGTTCAAGAAAATGGACATGTTGCTGCTGAGCATACTGTAATTGATCTTGATTATTACAGCACAGTTGAAGAGCTGATGGAAGTGGGTCCTGAAAAGTTGAAAGAGGTAATAAGTCCTTTGTAGTAATATCATAATTTTCAGCAACATTTTTTGCCACAGGAATTTTTTTTTTTTTTTTTTTTTTTTCATTTTCCTAATTTGTAGTTGTAAAGTCTTAATTCCAGAATATATGTTCAAGTTGCTCTAAAGATCCAAACTTTAGAATCTAGCAGTGCTGTTTGAGCAACTAAGCTTTGTTGGTTCTAACAAGTTTTAATTTGCATGTCCTTGAAGAAGTTCAATACATGCATCCTGCTGTCTGTTTTAGCTCCATTTTCCTTGATTGGTCACTGTTTTGTTGCCTGGCAGGCATTGGCTGCGTTAGGACTAAAGGCTGGTGGCACTATTCAGCAGCGTGCTGAAAGGCTTTTCCTTACAAAGGTAATTGTGAACCAGTTTTTTTACCTAGTAACAGATATAAGGTGTAAGTTAGAAAGATTCTAAAATGTGAATGTATGCTTTGTCTGTGCTTTACTTTCTAATTATTTTTCTTGTCAAATGACCAATCTGTTCTTGTATTATTTTTGGAGTTCACTCTGTTCAATGTAATTTTAGTGATTACTACTTAATTAGGATCTGCTGACTAGGGATGAAACTTGCTCTTTTTCTTTAGGTTGTTGTTAATGGTAAACATTCTTTAGATTGGCATATGCTCTTGTGTGTTGGAACTACTAGATATCCTGTAATTGTATGTTCTTTCTGATAGGAATGATATTGAGTGAAACCGTCTAGAAGGTTAGGGTGACTGCTCACTTATCCCATGATTTGAGAGGCCTTGAAGGTAATAAAATAATCTTCATGTTCACCTATTAAAGTTTCAACAAGTAATCATTATTCTTTAGCCGTCACAGATGCTATATCATTTACATATTCTCCTTCTATCTTCACACGCATTCTTGTTTGGTTGGAGTGGCCTTAGTTGATGAACTCCTATTGTATATCTGTTCAGCTCACTTTCTTCTGAAGTTTCTTTATCTATATGTCAGGAATTTAATTTTACTTATTTTTCCATTGCTGTCATCTCTTTTATGCAGGACACACCTCTTGAGAAGTTGGACAAGAAACATTTTGCCAAAGGTGCACGCGTTTCAGAAGAAAACCGGGCCGCTGCAACTCTGGAGCTAGATCACAATTCAAAAGAAATAGCCCTAATTGAGGCCAAAATGAAAAAACTCTGTGAATTACTGGATGAGGTTAGCCTATGTTCCACAATCACCTAGTCTTACCACATATTTGTGTTGTAGTGTGTATTTGAATTACTTTTTCAAAATTGCATTCTTGTATATATATTAATATTACATATATACCTTTTCGGAAACAACTACATGTGTGAATTTTGTGTAACCTTGTACAGCCGATTGCTCGAACAAAAGACAATATTGTGAAGAAGCAGGCTTTGACATATGAGGAAATTGAGGCAGAACGTGAGGAGGTGAGTAAATAGACCTTTATTACAATCTTTCGAGTGTCGTAAGGTGCAACTTTACATCCTGATTTTCATAGAACTTTGTTAAAACTTTTTAAATGTCTGTTCTATGGTATTATGTATGCATAATGCCACACATTTAGTTTACGGCAAGCATGCCAAGCAAGTGTTAACCATCCATTACTGGTGGTAAGTTTGAGGGGTGCAGATGGGGCAGCTTTGTTTAGAAACCAAGAATATTTCTGCCTGGTTGTTGTGTTGTGCGTGTAGATTTAATTGTTTAATGCATGAGTTGCTGGCCCACAAATGCATTTTTATAGTTTGCTGTCTATCAAATTAGGCTTTCCTAGATTTATATTTCCATACTTCATGCAGAAATATGCTGGGAGTTGGTTAGAATATACTTCGTTATGACTTGAATCTTCTGTTTGTGCTGGTTTCTTTGATAAATGGTCACTTAGATTTGATCATTCATGCAGGAGGAAACACAAGCTGATACTGAAAGTGATGATGAAGAGCAGCAGATTTATAATCCTCTCAAGTTACCGATGGGTTGGGATGGAAAGCCTATACCATATTGGCTGTATAAGCTACATGGTCTTGGTCAGGTACTTTTCCCCTTTTAATTGTAGGAGCTGTTTGTACCATATTTCCTATTTTAATTAAATTCTATGCATTGTAAATTTGTATTTGCTGTTCCAATGGTCAGATGTAAATTCTATTCCCCCTCCCATTGGGTACAAAAAACTACATATAAAATAAATAAATAAATAAATAAGATGTATAGATCATATCGACTGTATTTTCAAGTGCTCTTCTATTTTATCTTTAATCAACTGGGAAGCTTCTGTTTTTGCATTTGGGTCAACTGTATGACAAAAGCAATTTTGTCCTTTATTATTGATAGCCAAACCACGAAGGCTGGGAAAAAAAGAGACTAGTACTGCTTTCATGTACTTTTTAACCAGCATCATGGTGCATATGATAATAAATTTGTGATACACTAGTGCACTGAGAAGCAGTTCCTTCTCAATCAGGAACTGGTGTCTACCATGGGCAACATATGTTATAGGGTTCTTTATGGCTCACAAGATTGCATTTTTTTTAATGCATTTCAGGAATTTAAGTGTGAGATATGTGGGAACTACAGTTACTGGGGCCGTAGGGCTTTTGAACGGCATTTCAAGGAATGGCGCCATCAGCATGGAATGCGCTGCCTTGGTATTCCAAACACCAAGAACTTCAATGAAATCACATCAATTGAGGTATGTTTTGCAGAGCTTTTTTGTCCAATGAATCTTTCTTTGTCATTGATGAGTTCATCTGCTCAACAAAGTCTTCCAACTGTTGTTCTCATAATGGTGTCTGTGTATTGATCTGGTTGGATATTTCTAGAACCATTGGATTAACGAAACCCAGCTGAGACAAGGATAACAGCCAAAGTGATTGCTTGTTGCAAATCTCTGATTTGTAATCAGTCTGCTAATGATGATCTTAAATCAAGCTTATCATTGGCATCCGTAGAATTTGGGTTCATTTGTTCTTGTGGTACTGTCATAGAATAAAGAAAATGCTAGTGGCTTGGTAAATTATTCCCGCCATTTGTTTTTCTTGCCTAGATTTTCACAAAATGAAATTAGTTTCCCATTATATTTTATAGAGGTATGAAGACTTCATGCATTCTTGCCAAAAGGTGGCCATATGCATATTGACATATATGCTTACACCCTTTCGGAAAGATAAACTTATGCTTGTAATCTGTGTGATGAACTGATGACGAGAGCATGCATATAGATGCTTGTTCAAAATATGTTTCCATTTTAGCACTAGTAGTTTTCAATTTTTCATACTCATTAGTATGTTTAAACATTTTTATTCAGGAAGCAAAAGATCTGTGGAGGAAAATACAAGAAAGGCAAGGAGTGAACAAGTGGCGCCCAGATCTTGAAGAAGAATATGAAGACAGAGAGGGTAACATCTACAATAAGAAGACGTATACCGATCTGCAGCGCCAGGGATTGATATGAGCACCGCAGTTAGAAAAATTTTCATGTATCGAGTTTTCACTTTTCAGCACAAAGTGAGCCCTAGGGAATTAATTGCAAATTGGTGAAACCAAAACGACTAATTTTGTATTCTTTCCAAAATAGAAAGTCCCAAAAATGTACCTTACCGAAGTAGTGGCGTGTTACTTGTACCTAATCGCTTGTGTTTTTTCCAGCTGGGTTTAGTTTAAGTTACTCTAGCCTTGGTTTAGGTCGGCTGGGTTAGACTTAGCCCGTCAGTGTTGAATGGGTTATCACTCTGATCTTCTCGTGAGAAAGTTTTTATATTAACTTGAGATATTTGCGTTGTTCTCATTTTACAATTAATTGCATATTTTAATAAATCAATTAACATAACAGATATTTACACATCACTAACACTTGTGTTGTTATCTATTGGTTTCATCGACACAAGACCTTGTGAACAGCAAGGCTGATCCATTCACCCCGCGAAGAACTAGCAGCCTGGAGTCAACATACGTTCCACATACAAACTTCGTCAGATCAAACATTTCAGGCGGGAGTTGTGTCCGAACTTCCTGAACCACGTTTCTTGCAGTATCAACGTCTTGAGTCAATGGATTACCGAGACTCATTGTCACCTCTATGTCACCTGAAGCAAGTTTGGCCACTGGAAGGCTTGATGGGAACTCCTTAAAAGGGATTGCTTTCCTCCATTTTCTACCTGATAATTTCTTAGCTAGAGAATCTTGGATATTTGATGGACCCAAAGTGAACCTTCCTGTGGTCTTTTCTTCCTTGAGGTACAGCCGTCTCCCGGCTGTTAATTTGAATAATGAATCTACTTGCAAATTCCCATTTGTACCAGTCTTCGCGTGGGGCCAATCTCTACCACTCATGACTGTGAATCCAATGTTTGAGGTGAAAGACAGGTTGGTATTTAACTTTGATGCTCTTGACACAATAAGGTGCACGTCACCGATGAGGACTCGGGCAGGTGGCTGGCGAAGGGTCAACCCTATGTGCCTCCCTGTGCAGTACAATAAACGCCATTTTCCAGGCATCAACTCCAGCCAATTCTGCATGTTCAGAAGAGTAGCATAAAGTTTCAACAAGCTAGACCACGGACTAAATGCTATACTATATAATGTGATACAACAGTTGTACTAAATGCAACTTGAACCTAGCCCCCGTGCATCTGTGGGGGTGGGTGGGCATATGTACGTGTGAAGAATATTGATCGTTACCTTTGGCTTTGAGTGAGGATTCAGCATTTCCATCAACTCGATGAAGTGGGCAAGCCTACTACGCTAAAACATTAAAGATAAGAAATTCAGTGCAACTTCTACATTCTCCAACTTCTGAATTTATAAAATGTACATTTTTGGTTGCCAGATATTTAATAGCCTGAACTGGCGAAAGTTGAGCTCAAAATACAGATGGAAACACAGTATGCACATAAATTGCATACACTAACTATAATAAATGTACATAGAGATGATTCTTGAAAATATGGGACTTGAAGAAATAAGCAACTTTTCATCTAATTTACTTCAGCTTTCCAAAAATCAAACAAGAAATTCCTTTATTCTAATCTCTTGAGCCCAAACAAGATTATATTTTAGTCATGCAGCTTCATATGGGCATATTGCACAAAAGAGATGCTACCATTTGTAATGAGAGCCTATATTCTCGCTATTCAAGTGGCTCTAACAGGACAATCTATTAGATTATCATTCATATTCTTTTCAATGATTTAAAATAAATTGCTAAAAAACATGATTATTATTCAACAGTTGTAATACTCAAGCTGGGTTGGCGCAAGAAGAAGATTAAAAATCAGTAGCAGTTAGAAGCAAACTTGATGAAATGGACTCTGTAAAACTCGATTTAGACTGTTCAAAGAAGGAACTATACCCATGAGAATCCCTTAGCCTATTAGTATTAGCCACCTTGAGTCTCATTGATACCCTGGTGGGATAGGT
This sequence comes from Corylus avellana, assembly GCF_901000735.1. Lineage (NCBI taxonomy): Eukaryota > Viridiplantae > Streptophyta > Magnoliopsida > Fagales > Betulaceae > Corylus > Corylus avellana. The sequence goes on from NC_081541.1 coordinate 2,377,891, forward strand.
GTTAAGTTATGGCTCGGTTGGTCTTGAGAGAGCGCCTGCAGTTCTCACTTTCTAGGTCCCTCCTGAACGGCGCCCCGCGGGTTGGCGCTACTATGGTCATACCCAAGTAGAATAACTACAATTGACCTCCCCCTCCAACCTTTTTTGAATAAAAAAAAAAAAAAAAAAACCAAAAAAAACCAAAAAAAACCAAAAAAAAAAAGAAGGAACTATACCCTAGTGTTTCTAAATATGTTTCTAATTATGTATCACTGACAAGGTTTCCATGCAACCAACAAAATAAAACAATGTTGATCTATACGGTATGGAGGTATTGATGAGAATAAAATTAAGAAATTTGATTCAGAAGTAGCCATAACCTGAGGTTGGCCATAAATGTATTCCTCTGTAATTCGTACTGCAGTGGAACCAAGACCCCACCTGATGATATCCATGGATGGGACTACCCGCCATCTTGGACCACAAAGAAATGGGTGTCTAAGAGCATCTAAACAACTGCAAACCAGTACAGAAGGATCATCTCAAATGGCATTATTTCTCTCAATAAAGATGAAATATCTAAACAAATGTTTTTTTTTAAAGGCACATAATAGTGTAGGCCATTGTATTTTCCCTCTAGATTTTCATATCTTACTTTTGTGGTTGATGTAACCAGATATGCCTCATTTAAAAAAAGAGAGGCAAAAACCATGCCTAACTCCGAGCAGTTATCAAAGTATTTCTTAATTTAGATTTCAGTTCACTTATTGTTCATAAAAAAGTGTAGATTAATTTCATATTACATGCTTCAATGCATTGCTTATGAACTTCTCTGCTTCTCATGTTCAAGAGGTTTCTGTATGTATCAAGTAAACATAGTTACCTGAATTTGTCCATTTTAGGCACAAAACAGGATATCAGCTGAAAAGATCATAATTTCTATTTGTTTGCTTTTAATCTAATTGCTCATGTTGCTGAACACACCCTGATATATGATTCAATTTAATTTTCATGCGTGAGATATCAATAGTTTAATCATACGACATAACATGCATATCATGATTGGCCAAATTTCAATTAAGAAAACATGAAACAAGGAAATTCTGACCCTTCATTCCAAACAAGATATTTTTTTGTCTCATAGATAGTACCTTATTCTTTTGGAAGGTTTGGTTGCAAGCAATAAGGATAAAAGGTTCCAACCTGCACCCCAATTCCTATCCAGAATCTGCAAGAAAGATAACAAATCAAAAGATCTTCATACAAACAAGTGAAAGGAACACTGAAAGTGAAATAGATTTGCAACGAAGAAACAAATACTTGGAACCCAATATTTCCTGATGGGGAATTCCTACTGAGGATTTTTAGAAGAAACTCCCGCAAGCATGAAGGATCCTTTCCCTGCAATTGCATATAAATGAGAAATTTGGTATATATGATAAAGATAATATTCATTTACCAGAAATTTAGACCATTGTGCATGATCCGAAAGCACATTTTTTATGGTCCAACTGGCCTCTATGGTGAAAGTCAAGAAAACAATATAAAATTTGATGGAGAACTATCTGTACTATTGATTGATTGATTGATGATGCTATATGAATGCGTTTAGTTTCAAATATAATTATGATATAGGTAAATTGACTAACCCACAAAATTTCAGGAGCAGAAATGTGGGGGTGGGGAGGAAATAGAAATGTGTTTTTACAGGATCCACGTATGTAATACATCTCCCCAAGATTCAGTTCTCTTTGGAATTATATGAATAGAAGCTTGAATTAAATTAAAAAAAAAAATGCATGTTATACCTTTGTGAGAAACGATTTGAACTTTGTAAATATTAAGGGATCCATGAGTTCCCGCAACACCATTTTTGCCATCATGAACCCAACACATCTTTGCATCACATACAAAACAAAATAAGCATTAGGAAGATCTTATGGGTACATGAAACATATTTTACATCTTAGTTCACTTTCTCCACACCATACCTCATGTCAAATGCAATCATCATTAGTCGCCTATCCAAGTTGTTGTCCAGAGCACTACTGTTAGGACCTTTCTCATAGAAGTCAGCAGCATTTCCTAGTATCCCTACCTGACAACATAAAAATTTAAAAGCTAAATACAGAAGAGTAGGACATAAATGGAAGAAGGAAACTGAACTCGCTAATCCTAATTAAGTAACATCAGAATTCCTCCTATCCTCAGTAATCCAGATTGCAATATCTCATACATTAAATAAATCCCTCAAAATCTGCAAGCTTATTTCATCCTCAACCACCACCTCCTTCAGAAGGCAGTCACTCAATGAAGGCTTATTCCAGTATATATTTGAAACAGTTGAGCACACATATGGCTGAACAAACTACTATCTAACTAATCCATAAATAAGCTATAAATTGCTGCAACACAAGAATTTCCCACCATTAAATAAGTGATAAATTTTTATTTATCATATATTTGTAATGTCCCCATGATACATTTGATGAGCTAGCAGATTTTTTACAGGGAAAAAAACTTGCAACTTCAGATTATCTGTATGAATTGTTATTTCAGTAACCCTTTTAATCGTCTCTAACAGTGCTGCAGGAAAAAAAATTCCGAACAAATAAAAAACCAGGTATAGCCCTATTCCTGAGGAATTTATGAGGATGCAGATGTAATTCACCTATTTTTGGCAATCACATAATTCATATATGTCTTGAACAAAATCGCAAAAACAATATTGACAGCTAAAAAAAATCCTTATATTCTGATATCATACATGAAAAATCTGGAGCTTACTTTAATATGTCTGTCCACTGGGCTTATGTGCACATTCTCCAGCCTCAACTCTGTATGGGCAAGTCCATGGCTGTGCAAGTAATTTACCTGAGCATAATATACAACATAAACATAATCAAAATCCTCCAATTATCAAATTCAAATACTATGAATTAATGACTACAAAAATAAAACATACTCCAATCAAAAGATCCCTCATCAATAATCGAATAAGGCGCAATTGCCGAGTAACCGCAGGCCCTCCAACTGTATCGTCTCCCACCCTCCTGACAGACTCTTCATCCAACACAAGAGTAGCTTCTAGGGTTGGAAGCCAATCTGATTGTTGAAGCCAATGTCTTAAGGAGAAACTGCCATGATACTGCAGCAAAATTTATAGTTTAAAAAAAAAAATTAAGTCAATTTTCTTTTCTTATTGCTAAATCTTTGTATAGTCATCGGTAGCCTCCAGGAATAAATGAATTTTAACAAGGACTTCAAAGGAAAAATGGTAAACTGGCAGAGGACAATCTGTCTATAGCATGCAGAGTAACATGGCTCGTCACGTGGAGAAATATCCAACAAAAGTATCTTCAAGACACAAACTATCAGCTATTGTCCTCAGAACATAAATATTTGATAATTCAATCAGACTCTTTTCCAAACCATAGAGCTCTAGGTGAGATTTGTCATGATCATGTTACGAAGTGGCAGCATAAGAATCCATGTAATATAGGAAAGGACTTACCCCATGGACCAGGGTAAATGAACAACGACCACTACTTGTAGGCGAAGCAATGTAACCATGGACTTGCATCGAGTAAGAATGGTACATAAGTCTACGATGAACTAACTTCTTCAATACCTAAAGACATTCCAAGAGTAAAAATAATTATATTGATGTGAAACTTTAAACTATAACGTAGAAATTATGACAAACAATCCACAAACCTCTATTGCCCTTTTTCCTCTGCGCTGAGCTTGAGCACTATTATGACGTCGAAGCACAACTCTAGTGTTATACAGAGGACTGCAATTCCATAATACCTTATACTAGGATCAAATCTATTAACAACATGGACATCACTAAATCAAAGAGAAACTAACCTTTTAGTATCCTTCACCATTGCTTCAAAAATTAACTCGTCAGCCTACAGCAAAGCTCAATCAATTTTCCCACCATTAATTTCATACCATTCTAACAACACCCATTACAACAAACAAATAATTTCTTTTTGGTAAGTAAGTACACATAAACAAACAACACATCTAAATTTTCATACCCGCCCACCAAGGCCGATGCTAACGCAATCAAGAATCTTAAAATCGGATATCTTGAACCTTGTAACATGTTTCAATTCTTCCTCCATGGAACCCAATAATGCACTCTGAGCATTTTCTTCTGATTCCATCGGAGACACAGCTTTGCTTGCCGATGAACACCTTACACCCCAATACTGTCTCTGATTCAAGTAAGAGTTCTTCCCAGTTAAACGCATGGGACTCTGTCTGATCAGTCTTGTCGACAAATTTCCACTAAAATACACTACTTCAACACTTTCCACACTCGGACTCCAACCAATTCCACATAGCGCCATTGATCAGAGTGCTGAACCATTAGAAAATAACAATAAAAACAATGATCGTATAAAGTTTCTGCAACTTTTAGCTCCATTACCTACTTACAAAAATAAACAATACCAATGACAAAATAATAAGTCATCCATTTTGCATTGTCTCGGAACCAAAAGCGATAATAGATTAATTCAATAAAATCGTGTACTATTATATTATAGAGCTGAACTCAACTTTTCTATTTCTTGCGATCCATACAAGTATACAATGAAGAGAAATGCTAGGGGTACCAAAAAAGCCCTCTTGGCAATCATTTTCCCTCTCTTTCCGTTAGTTTTCTCGGCAAACGAACAGATCACTATGCTCCATTGGCTGCCTCTATCAACGAAGTCAAACTCAACCCACTCTTTCTCACCAATCCCTCGGCCATCAAGCAGGCCATTATCTCCATTCGCTTGCTGAGAAATCAGGTGAGGAATTTTTTTTTTTTTATAAAAAAAAATAGCTATATGTCTATATCTATCAAAGGAAATGATTGAATCTTCTGGTTCTTGCTGTTACAGTTCCGAGCAAACCGCAATTTCGACTGAACTTATCTAATTTTTTGGCTTAGTCTGAGCTGAATGGATGATTCAACTTTCTCAGCACCCAAACAAATAACAAAAATTCTCAAACACAAGTATAATTAGTTATAGTGAGAGACTTAATTTAACGTAAACCGAAGAAGCTGAGTTAGGCACAGTTGAGCCAGCGTTAAGCGAAAATCATATTCCTGATTTTATATATATATATATATATATATATATATATATATATATATATATATATATTTCTCTTGCTTTTTTCTTTTCTCACTAACCAAACAGATGCAACGGAAAGATCGATAAATAAAATTCTTAAACTTACCGGAAAGGGAAAGAGCGGTTGGAGACCAAAAGAATCGAAAAACGAGAGTGGGAGAGAAAGAGCGAGAGGTATTGCTATAAATATGAAATGTGGAAACGATGGGAGGCGTGTGAGAGTTGCGTGGGAGAGAATGGAGAAAACGTTTCGCCATGGGCTACTCTCATGTCCTCGTCCGCCTTCGCAAATATCTGCTTCTTGTTGGACCGGGAAATTCCCCTCAAGTTGAGGCTTCGCCGCTATCGTACAGTGATTCCTCCGGATGTGACATGTCATCGTGTTAGATTTGGCAGATTCTCCGATGGGAATTCTATTCCTAGCTTTTCACGTGTTAAAGGAGCATTCTAATAATGATTATTTAAGTGAGTTTAGGTTTTTGCTTGCTTGGATCATACATCATTAAAAAATAATAAATTAATTAAAAAAAGAGAGAGAGAGAGAGAGTGAGTTAAATATCTTTTTTGTCTATACACTTTGCATTTTTATCAAACTACTCCTAAAATTTTAGAAGGGTCTATGACTCTATCACCCCTTATCATTTTACTCTTTTTGTTCATATTCCATTAAAAAAACGAATTTTGTACCACGTATTCAGACTGCAGCTTATGAGCCACTAAATGTTAGCCACATTAGCATTTAGCATATCAATTAAAGATATATATAGAGAGAGAAATGATATTAATTAAGGGTAAAAACATTTTCCATTTCTCCTAACTACTTTATGCTTTGTAGAGGAGCCTAGTTATTATGACCTACTCACAAAGTAAAGTGTTCCTTGCAACCTACCTAGTACGAGAGATAAGGGTCGCAAGGAAAATAAAGCTTATTGCCACTCATTCCAAAGGGTGAGAGCACCAATTTAAGAGAAGAACGTTATAATTATGACTTTTGTCATCTTTTTATTTATTTAAATGTAATATCGTTTTAAAAATTATTATTAATTATGTGCATCTCAAATTTAATTGTAATTTTAAAAGTCACATCACTTTTAAAAATAAAAATGTGACTAACCTTACTCATTTCAAAATTATCAAAATTAAAAAAGATATCATAAAAATAAAAATAAAATTGCTAAACGCATGTGGGAGAGCCCAAAGCTCTTCCGGATGTCTATATATGACTGTTAAGAGCTTTGGGCCCTTCTCAACTCAATACCAAACGGGCCTATTCCAATTGACTTTTAAGACCCATCATGGTCCATGGACAATGGCAGAGCCGCAGAAAGCTAAAAAGTCAAAAGTCAAAAAAGGTATTGGAGTACGACCCGTCATCCGGTGGTTAGAGTCCATCTCCATCTCCTTGTTGGAGGGAGAGTCGAACCAAATATGAGTGAAGATGCGTTGATGGCTAAAATTGTTATATGTAACTGTTTAGGCGATTAGTAAATTTTATTGACGGTTAGGCAGTTAATCGCCAGATAGTGGTTATTAAATAAATAATTGCCTCTACTAACCGCTTTTTATAAGTTGGGCTTTTTGAGTCAATTTTGAGAGTTTGGCTTTTTTTTTTTTTGCTCACTATAATCTTTTTTTTTTTTTTTTTTTTTTTTTGCATTTTCATGGCCATTTTAGCATCAACATTTGCTATATACCTCAAATTGGGCCGAATTAGTATAAAAGGATCCCATATTGAAAAATCTAAAATATTTTACTACAAATTTACGTTAGTTTAAATTTACTTGTACTAAAAAAAAGTCATTAAATACATTTCATAACTTGTTAAGAATCAACATTTACTAATATTTTAAACAAGGAATTAAACACAATATACAAATAAAATTTTCAAAATCCTTGTAGGTCACCTTCTACGCAACATAAAATTTACCAATAACTTATAACTTGTGACTTATGTTATATTGTATATGTATTATTTGTTATTATATAATCATATGATTTATCATCCATAATATGAGTCTTTCTCTAGGGTTTCTCTCATAGTTCTCTCTCTGCGTACGTAGCTGTTAGGTGCGAGGAAAAGTCTCCTACCGGTGCAACGGAGGTGGAGCTTGGCATGAAGGAGAATAGGAGTGTGACGAGAAAGTGGAAAAGAAGGGTATGGCTGAGGAACTATAAGGACTGTGTGGGAAGATATCCCTCACAGCAGGGATTGAAAATAACATAGGGGAAATAGCAAGCACAAGGGAGAAAGGAAAGAAGTGTATGGTGGGCAAGATCAAGTCAGGCAGAAAGGCAAACAAGGAGGCGTTCACGGTAGTTTTGTCTCGAATATGGCGAACGAGAGTTGGAGTCGTTTTCAATATATATATATATATATATATATATGAATTCATCATGTAATATAATCATATAAATTATATTGATAATATATTAGTACTTAAATTGTGATTTGATTATCCCAAACAAATTTGTAATTTAATGATCATGTTATATATATATATATATATTATAATTATAAAAATATATATTATATAAAAAAACGATTAGCAGTTACGGCTTTTTACTAACCGCTTTTAATGCGGTTAGCGGTTATAGATTAACCGTCTGCTCTTTCAACCCTATAACTAAGTACAAAAGGCTACACCAAAAGCCTAATGCTTGCCGTTTGTCCGTGATACAAGAGCCTGATAGAAGATTAGACGACATATATATATATATATATATAGGCACTTGTACCATTGGGTTGCTTGTATGCTAACCAATAAATGTAATTGGGTATCCCTGTGATTAGAGGCGAATTAGGATTTTAAGTTTTTGAGTGCAAAACTAAAAATAACACTTTTTAGGAGAATAAAAGTAAAATTTTGAAGGGTCTATACAAAAAAATTTTAAAATTTATTTAGGCCTCAACATAGTTTTTCCCTTGCCTATGATTCTATTTGTGTTTGAACAATATTTATGCAAGGAATGAGCAATATTTTAAAATCATTTCATGGGAAAAATTAGACATCCAACATGTAGTGGTAAGTGGCAACCACCCAATTGCAAAAGTAGAGCTTTACCAATGTGTTCTTTTACTTGGCACATCCATAGATGGTAAGATATCGTCTAACATAGGTACACAATACTTATGTGTACAAAGCATAATAAGCTTAAGGACAAAGCATGGAAAAAAATTATTATTATTTTATTATATACTAATTGATAATGACATCACTTCTATTTGAAAAAAAAAAAGAAAAAAAGAATTAGATTCAAATATGAAAATTAAACACTCATAAATCATAATATACATAACAAACCTTAGTATCATTGTTGATGCAAACAATCAGAGCATAAGATGTATATATTTTAATTTTTTTTAATTTTTTTTTTGCCATTTCTTAATTTTGATTTGTTTTTTTTGAATAAAATTTTGAGCCGTTGAGTTCACGAATAAGCAACTGATTGAGCTTTAAAAGTCTAAAACACTTTAGAGTTAGTTAGTAAACAAGTAAACAATTATTTGGTAATAATTGCTTCTTGTAAAATCTTTATTGAAAGCTCTATTATCCTTATACATCTAAGGATAAACTTCATTTACACCCCCTCTAAAATATAAACAATTTTACAATTAGAATATTGAAATTTACAAATTTGTAATATCTGTATTCTATGTTTTAGCCCCATTTAATTTCACATCTTCTTTGTTGAAAATGCCCAAATTGCCCCAATTTTTTAAACTAAAAAACAGAGTGAAAATAAAAAATAAAAAATGCCCTTAACTCACCCACGGCCACGGTAGAAATTTCACCTTTTATTTATTTATTTTTTAAGTATATATTGACTATAGTTATACTATCCTTATATATCCAGTATAGGCCTCAAATTAATCAATTTGTTTGTTACCAATTGTGTATCTAATTAAGCCCTAAACTAATAAAATTTGATGTGGTCATTTGAGTGTTGTTAAAAGTAAATACCATTTTTACGGTAATGCTATTTATCATTCATTCGTCATTATCTCGTCCAACTCTATTAAAAATCAATCGTTAAATGTATACGATTCACATCTTCATTAACGTGGATTCTACAAATTCAATGATTGATTTTTTTTTTTTTTTTTTTTTAAATAGATGCAAGTAGAACATGAGAAATAGTTTAGACTTTCTTTCTATTATAAATTTATTTCAAACTAATGCGTAAATGGTTAGTGATACTACATATAATGCTTATCATATTTACAAACTAATGTAACAATTCACGTGATATATGTTAGTTACTAAAATGTGAATTGTCCTGAAAATTTATAAAAAAGTTTTTAATTAAATTTGTAGTTGGTAGACATTTTTTTCACCATTTATACCATTTTCATCCAAATTTCTTAACCAACTAATAATTGGTTTAATTTTTAATTTATTTATTTAAAAAAAAGGGTTTAGCTACCGATGAATCGTGTATTCCTATCGAGAAGCGAAGGAAAGGTTGGTTGTGCTACAGAAGTAACTCGTGCTTGAGCTACAGCGCATTGTCTTTGTACTTAACGGTGGTTCCCCCGGAACCAACCATGATGAATCCCGCTGTGATGGTCCTTGAAAGAAATCTAATGGAATTGGATTGATTCAGGTCAAGTGGATCCCACCAATCAGGTCGTATTGATAAAGGATCCTGATCAATCTAGGTCCACTATGACCAATCACATGCTTCTGTCCCCGCACAACTATTACTTGCGTGTCACCTTGTCATTGGACACATGACGTGCTCAATCACAAAACTATCAATACTCGACCCAAGCACCGCAAGAACAACTCCGTCATAAAATGGAATCACCGAGGGTAATATAGTCATGGAGGCACAAATTATCACAACGCCTCCTCGGAGTCTCATAAACCAAAACCAAAAAGCCTGACGCCTCTTTTCCTCTCTTCAAACATCACATGCGCTTCCACATATATCCCCTAGTTCTCTCTTGGTGGCTCTCTCGTAATTTACATTCATTTCGATCCCAATCTCGTACTCCTTCCGATCTCCGGCGATCCGTTCTTTCCGGTGACTCTCCGTCCCTTACTCCGACCGTCGCCCACTGTTAGGGTTTCGCTCAGTGCGTGCGGTTCAACCCGCGAAAGTTTCGCAACTAGGGTTTCGGTTTCTGATGTGAGTCGTCGAGTTTGTTGAGAAGGTTTACGATTAGGGCTCTAATCTCGGGTTTCATTTCTGAATATCGTTTGTGGAGTCGAGGCTAGGGTTTGGGATTTTCGATCTGAGAGCCAAATTTTGTTTGCGGATTTGAAACTAGGGTTTCAGTTTTGGTTCGGGAGGTTGCAATTAGGGTTCCGAGAGCATTTCAGTGATGCCGAGGAGTTCACGTCATAAATCGAGCAAACACAGTTCGAGGGAAGTGAGGGAGTACTCGGACTCGGAGAAGGAGTCGAACTTAAAGGATCGGAAAGGCAAGGAAGAGAGTGGAGGTGGAGCTAGGGTTTCGAAGGAAAGCGAGAAGCGGAAGGTTGATTCCACCACGAAGGATGCCAAGGACCTGTACGGGTCTGGAAATGGGGACTATTCTGAAGAGCACGGCTCCTCAAAGCGGCGGAGGGAGCGAGCTGGTGATGGAGTGAGTGATCGATGGAATGGCGGAGAGGACGATCGGACTGAGGTGTCGAAGAAGTTGAAGGAGTCGAAGGCTTCGGGTGAGTTGAAGAGTGGTAGTAGCAGTAGGAGGAGAGAGGAGGGTGTAGGAATGTTTGGTGAGGGTGAGGAGGGAAAGAAGAGTAGTAGCGGGAAGCACCGGGATTCCGGTCGAAAGGAGGGTAAGGAAGGCGGTGTTGAAAGAGAGAAGAAGAGTAAAGAAGTGAAAAGTGAGAGGTCGGTCATTGATAATGAAGAACATCGCGAGACAAAGAAGGCAGTCGAAAATACTGGTAAGGTAACTGGTTGGTTTGTTGGTTAATGTGAATTAATGTGTATATAGTGATTACATTGTTGTCTTACGCTCCCGTTGGTATTATTTATGGTAGATATATTAGCGTGTTATAACATTAGGTCATGGCTAGCATATGTGGTAGACAGTATTAAAACTAAAAATTGAGGTTGTTTGAGTGATGATATCTAGTATCAGAAGCACAAAAGAATAGTGGATTTTGATCCAAATACATTTTGGATGAACTTTGTGCCATTTCAGTAGCTGAGGAGCTCAATTGTGTTAACTTTGTTTTGTTTGCTGGAAATTTGGTGGCCTTTCCTGTATCCATTTTCTACATTTGATATCATTCTGATGATATTACTTATAAGCTTACTGTTCTGATACTGGGACTTTTTCTGTTGCGAGGTATCTAAGTTAATTATAAGGTTATTTATTCATGTTCTGCACAATGAAAGGTCATTAATATTGTTAGCATGTGTTCAAGATAAAGTATTTAGTTATTTTGAAACGGCATCTCTAAAATGTTAAGGAGACCATTGTTTTGTACTTAGATCTCTCATGATAATGTTATTACAGTATGGGATCTGATATGATAATGGCAGAGGTTGTTTACCTTTCACAATGCTAGATTTAGTGCTTACATCTTTCTTCTATTCTGCTCCTTTTGTTAAATGTAGTTATTGTTATTATGGAACAATTCCTAGATATTGATAATGACCGGGGTTTTGTGCGTTTCACAATGTTAAAATTAGTGATCTAGATAGTTCTTATATCTTTTCTTTGACCTTCCCTATTGTTGAATGCCATTATTTGATAGAAATTGAAGAGAATTGGAAGGCTGTATGCGCATTGAAAGTCCAATATGATTGGGAAACACTTAAAGGTTATGCATATCAACGATGACAGAACTGAAACTGACGGTAGAACAAAACTATATTTAGTCAGCAATCACGAGCTACCATCTTTACTAATATTTACAGGGACTCTATTGCCTTTATTGTTTAGGTGTATCTGTCTTTTTTATTTTTAATGTATTTATATTTTACTTACAAAGATAAGTAACGTAGAGGACAGGATGGTTGAGGATTTTTCTGAAAGGATGAAAGAATTGAAACTGATTGGAAAAGAAATGATACTAGATTTTTTGTTGAAAGCTCCACTAGGCTATTACAAATGGTTGATTAGTGGATTGAGGTGCGATGTTTCTTTTACTTACCCTTGAAATCAAATGATTGTTCTCATAGTTATAACTAGAAAAACGTTGAGTATTTTTTCCTCTTAACTGACCTTTCAATCTGAAACAACATATTAGAGTTCTACAGATGGATCACAGTTTCCAGTTAGGAGCATCACTCTACTGAGTGTCTTAGATTGCATCGTATCTATGCTCCAGAAGGTACCCGAGGGACCTCACAATATGTATAATGTTACTAATCTATTATAGTTGCTGTCAGAGCTGTTATGCAGGTCAGATTCATGTGATTGTGTGATTGTATACCATGTTCAATTCAATCCTAGAGGTTTTAAAAAAAGATTGAAGCCTTCTTTTCCAGTATGTGAATTTGTCAAGGGGTAAAGAAAAATGTTAGTTTCTTTTTTTCCTTGAGCCTGTCAGACTTTATTCTCCAGAATATATGGGATTTGGAAATAAAGTTAGTTGAAGGAAGAAAAAACTCTAAAAATAAATTTTCTTCTTTTTGCTCTCCATTTTCTCTTTTTAACCAGAAGTCTGGAATGATACTCTCTTTTGTTCTTTTCTTTTATATTCACTCAGTTATCTCTTGCAAGTATGAATCAAACAGAGTGATAGAGTTTAGTTTTCTTTTCCTTTTCTCTTTTATTTTTCCTTTGTTCCCCAACCTCTCAAGATATGCTACATTTTTATGCTTGAATTTTTTTTTAAAAAAAAACGAATAGTGTAAACTTGTTGCTTTCAAATTAATCCTCATATCTCCTACGAAAAGATATTTTATTCTGGTACAATATTCATTTTACTCAAGTAAGCTTTTATCCCAACTTTTTGGGATGGACTACACGTATCATTAATGCCATTTTGTTCTATTTAGTCAAATTCTTTTAAGTCTTTGGCAATGATGTCTTCTCTCCCTGTCTCCACCCACATCTTTTTGTTCTTCTGTTCCCTTTGGTACCTTGGACTTTACTGTGGCAACAGAAGAAGAAGCAGCTGATGCAAGACTACTTTTGGGTTACTCATCAAATTAACATGGATGCAAAATTTTTAGACAATCTTCTGTAATAAATATGCTTTAAAAGTTAAAGTATGCATTTTGAGTTGTGCTATAGTTCATATATATGCTTGAAGTGGAGTGCTGATAAAGCTATTTCTTTCATATCTTATGAAGTCCATTTTTGCTGTGGAATCTACTGCACTCCAAGTAATACCAAATGCCCAGTCAGAATTGGTGACTCATTTATTTTGGGTGAAGTGCGGCCACGTGGCCGTTTTTGTCACGATGAAGATTTTGTAGTTTACCTGGCAGGGCAGCTCCACAACATATGCGGGCACTATTAATTATTGAATACTGTTTTAGGGGTAAATTGGCAAAAGTGCCATGTCATAAGACATGTATTACTTTGGGTGAACATTCTCTGAGTTGGAAAATTTTAATTGTTTTGCTTGATGCGGCAATGAGACACTTTAAGTGAAGCTGCCACATCAAATAAACCAAATATTTTCCAAACCTTTTCTAATTTGGCAAATATTTAGTTTTACTTGACATGGCAGCTTCACTATCTTTTGGTGACAACAGATATCTTGGATTTTATGGATGGTTTTAATTATCTTTGAGATGCTGCATATGGCATCTGTTCATTGAATTTGCAATTCTTCTGTTCTTTGTAATTTTTATACTATCTTGTGTGGACTTAGCTATATACATTCAGGATACTAAGCAGTAGCATATTGAGTTTCCAGTGAAACTTCTACTAAACTTGACTAATAGTTACTTATCCATAAAAAAAAAAATTGCAGTGAAACCTTTCAATTACATTGAATCCTTGGGGATTCTGGATATGGATAAATTGTATGTATTTTTAATAAGAAAATGTGTGTTCCCTCTCTGTCTCTCTCGGGAAGACCATGGATGCTATGTGGTGTGAGATTATTGGGTGTTGTAATGCTAATGTTTGTACCTTCAGTAAATATTTTTAACCTTGTGTAACTTGGGATTTGTAGAGAGGTCTTGTTTTTCCAGATATTGTAAAGTAACCTGTTTGGTTTCATTTCGGGCATGAGTGCTAGGATGATATAATATCAATATTCTGCATTCTATTCATATATGGCTAATTTCTAATATGCTACTCACCCAATTTTGCCATTATCTTTCATGTAATTGCAACAGTATTTCCTACAGAAAGTTGTATTAGTTACAAGTCTTCACTCCTTTTCTGTTTTTGGAGTTTCATATGTTGTTATTTAGGTTTTTTCTTTTTTGTTCTCGGTAAATTTGGATGCTGCTTACTGACCATTCCTTTGCCTGTCTTTGATGCCTATCTGATTTGGCTGTACCAAAAGAAGGGCTGACGCTATCCTGCCTCTTTCTATATGACAGATTTTGAATTGTATGGTTTTTATAGCATTGATTTATTGCCAACAGCATGCTTCAAGAGCACAAAATGATCACCTATACATTAGCTTTGGTAACATTTACTCTTCCACCTTAATCTATAATGTTTGGGATGAAAGAACAATATGTATAAATCTATTTGATGCTCGAACATAATCTGTGGCTGTTCATCATGGCATAATACTTTCTTTACCCTTTTTCTGAAGATGTAATGGTTGAAGAACACTAAATATAATGTTTTTGATGATGAACATTCACTATTATGAGATGAAGTGTCTAGTAGTCTAATGGAGCTTGGATAGTTGTTAAGCTCAGGGGAGGCATTGAAGTGAGTGATAATTTTTGCACTTTAATTATACCTTATGCACAAATACATTAGAGGCTATATACAGTGGGTCAAGCGATCCTTGAAGTGCATAAGAGCGTGAAAACCGAGGACTTGTATTCTTAATACGTATTAGTTCTGAACAACCTGGAATACGATTTTGGAGTTTGCCTAGACTTAGTTCTCCACTTTTCGTTGGCTGAATTTAATGACTTATCACATGTTACTGGTGCTATTGAAGAACTGAAGAATTGAGGTTACACACTGGTTCTTTTTGGGAAGAGAGTTTAATAAGAAATTGTCTGTATAATGTATGCATTGTTTATTGTAACATGCTTGATCAATAAAGTTTCTTTCTAAGAATTTTTCATTTCCATTCAACTCATGCATCAACTGAACTGAGTATTGATTTGACTTGTGACCTAGTTCTCTGGCCATTTTGTTCTTTCTATTCTTATTTTAGAAGACTTAACATGTTTCTTTAACAAGATATAAAGAATTTGTTGTATGTACTGATGTATGAAAACCATATAGATGATCTTAGCTTTTCTTATTCAAACTCCAGTTGACATTTTCATCTGTCTTCCTGCAGATCTGAATGCGCAGGATGAGTTGCGAAGTCCTGAACCAGAAAACCAGCTTGAGAGACGAACGAGGAAAAGAAGAGATGGTTCTGGTGATTTGGAAAAGCATCAAGACGATATTGGAGATGTTAATGATAGACGATTATCGTCTAGGGATGATATTTGCAAGGATGGAAGACAAAAGGACGAAAAGCGCAAGGATGAGAGATCAAAAGACAAGTACCGTGAAGAGATAGACAGAGATAACAAGCACCGTGATGACAAGCAAAGCGAGGAGCGCCTTGCAAAAGATCATACAAGCATCAGATCTGATGATAAGCGTGCAAGAGATGAAAAAGATTCTACAGACATACGACAAAGGAGAACCAAGGCTCAAGACAGTGACCGTAATCGAGAGCGTGATCGTGAGCGGGACCGGGATCGTGAACGGGATCGTGATTTAGAGGCTAGCCGAGATCGTGATCGCTGCCATGACCGTGATCGTGAACGGGATGGGGACCGTGGGCATGATCGCAGCCGTGATCATGACCGTGACAATGATCGTGATCGTGACCGTGAACGGGATTGGGATTGGGACCGTGACCAAGATCGTGATCATGACCGTGGCCGAGATCGCTTTCGTGATCGTGAACGTGAACGCGGGCGTGATAATGACCGGGAATATGATCGTGACCGTGAATATGACCGTGACCATGACCGTGACCGAGACCGAGATCTAGAACGTGACCATGATGGGTCACAACTTGATGACCGTAGTGCTAGATACAAAGATAACAGGGGAAAGAAAAGATCTCCAGATGACCGCGATGATTCTAATGATAATAAAACTAGAGTTGTCAAAGGTCACTATCCTGATATGGAAAAGAAATCTTTGAGCGGCAGTAAAGTTGAATCAGATGCTGATAGGGGGAGATCTCAATCACGTCAAGCTCATCTAGACACTCCTACTAGTAGCAACAGACGGAGAACTTCCCCCAGCTCTACTTCACATGCTGGCATAGATGAGTACAGGTAGTTATTTTACTTCCACTCCAGTCAGTTGGTAATCTGGTTAGAATTAGAATATTTTATTTTGTAAATTATCTTTTGATTGTCTTTGCTCTCATATCTTGAATGTTGATTTTATAGGTGTTTTGTCACCTTGTTTGTCAATTTTAGGCTACTGTTGTTCAACATATGTGAAACATTATTGGAATCTGTTAAAACTTACTTTGGTTAGCATGCTGAGCAATGCGCTATTGCAGCCTCTTTTATTTTTTCATCATATTGGAAATGTTGCCTTGTCCTAGCAAACTATCTTTTGTATGCTGGTGTTAAACTATTTTGATAGTAAGTCCTTGGTTAAATTTGGTAGGTTTATGAACAGCTATCTTTATGTTGATAGAGATGAGAAACTAGCACTACATGTGACACTTTTGGGACCAACCCTGTGTTGCTCGATCTATTCAATTGCGACCATATAATGCCATCACATTCTTGCATCAATGTCTTATAATTTTTTATTCTTCCTTTTAATAACAGAAGGAACTGATACAAGCATTCTCCTTCGATCCATTTGTTGCAATTTATCTTATACAACTGCCCAATGTAATGAACTTGCGGGATTAATTTCAGAAGGTGAACCAATACAGTAGAATCACTAAGACCTGGATTGGTTGATGACTTTTGAAACATGGCATGCGATCAACAATAGCACTTGTTTAAATTCTCATTTTTGTGTTCTAATATATCTGTATGTCCTATCTGAAATCAAATATAGGGAACTTGAATACATGTGCTTTATTTTTAAACGCCAATGAGAATTTTATTGGTAGGTGATGTGAACCATATATTCTTGTGAAGCAAAATATGTGGATTTCAGTAATAACATTGTCTTAATTTTCTCCCATTATAGGCATTTAAATCCGGATGATTTGAAGTACAGGGATAAGTCTGAACAGAGGTCCAAAGTAATTTCTTCGAGAGAGGTAAGTGTTTTATCTGGAGTGACAGAGAAAGGTGTGAAGTACAGATCCATGGAGAAGCCTGTCAAAATGGATGACGGCCATTTAGGGGAGCTGTCAACTGAAAGGTCTTCAAGTTCCAAGGTTTCACCAAGGGGCTTGGTGGAAAGATCTCCTTCATCAACAAGTATTGACCGTAGGTATCTGAATAGAACTGGTGTTAGGCGGAGTCTTGATATCGAAGAAACAGGACGGAGGAACAGTGTTTCTATTGATGCTAGAGATTTCTCTACTGCTGAGGATAGGTTGTATCGGGACTTTCCACAAGAAAAGCCTCTATTGGATGAGTCCTCCCAGGCAGATTCAGCTTACTACAATAGAGCTAGTCAGAGCAATGCATCTTTGATTCCTCCACCTTTCAGAGCTGGAGTGGACAGCCCTACTTTGGCAGGGTCATTGGAAGAAGATGGTAGACTTAACTCCACTGCTCGTTATAAGAGGGGAAGTGATGCTGGATTGGGAAGAGGGCATGGAAATGCTTGGAGGGGTGTCCCAAATTGGAATTCATCAGTTCCTAATGGCTTCATTCCTTTCCAACATGGACCTCCTCACGGAAGTTTTCAGGCAATGATTCCGCAGTTTCCATCCCAACCTCTGTTTGGCGTTAGACCTTCTATGGAAATGAACCACTCAGGGATTCATTATCACATCCCTGAAGCTGACAGGTTCTCCAGTCACTTACGCCCAGTTGGCTGGCAGAGTATGATGGATGGTTCAGGCCCTCCTCACTTGCATGGATGGGATGGAAGTAATGGTTCGGGCCCTCCCCACATGTATGGGGGGCCTGAATGGGAACAGAAGAGGCATTCAATGAATGGTAGGGGATGGGAATCCAACGCTGACTTGTGGAAAGGACAAGATGGTGATATGAAAAGGGACTTGCCTTCCCCATCCCACAAAGATGATTATCCAGAGCAGGCCCCAGCAGATGATGCTTTGGCTATGAAGGCAGGTCAGAGGTCTCATACTGAAGATAACCATCATGAGGTTCAGGCAAAAACCGCTGAAATAAGTTCCACTGGCACATCTCCAGCAAAAGAAGTTTCTGACTCTTTGCCTAAACCTGCCCATGAGGAGGCAGCTGATCATACTGCATTATCAAGTGATGATGTTTCTTATTTCAGCCGTTTTTATCTTTCTAAGCTTGATATTTCGGCAGAACTTGCACATCCTGAGTTGTATAATCGGTGTATAAGCTTACTGGATATTGAAGAAAGCACAACTATGGATGAAGACGCCACTATGGATGTACTTTTGGAGGTAGAGAATCTTGACAGAAGTCTGCTGCTTGCTTTGCAAATTTCTAGTCTTAGTGATAACTGTTGCATCTACTTTTTTGTAATGTAACAGGATGGAGAAAGAGCCACTCTGAAATATTCCAATAACCTTTCAAGCCATTCACTTTTTCCTGCCATAAAGGATTCTGTTTTTCAGGTAAATTTTATTATGGACGAATGTACTAAAAAAAATTTACTCATTTATATTTTGTTCTTATGCATTTTTAGTAGCCTCTTCTCATAATTGTTAGTATTTAGTAGCATGTATCTGAGGGTTCGAAGTGGTAGTCGAGATGCACACTCCCAAGCAGATGTCATTAAAGCCTTTATAACCACAAGATAATTCTTTAGTTTAAGTGTGTTTGGCCCCGCAATTTTGCAAGCCATACGCGCGTTTTTATAAAATTGTGGAAATTTTACCGTTTGGGCATGCGTTTGAAAAAATTAGCAGTTTGAAAACCTGGAAAAATTCATGATTGCCAAGCTGTATTCAAGGGTTTTTTTTTTTTAATTTTTTAATTTTATTTTTATAAAAAAAAGCACAATTTTATAGGATAAACAACGATTTTAAAGGCTAAACCACAATTTTACTAATGCTTAACTGAGTTTTTAAAAATTGTATTTTCATTAATTGTATTTTGCAGTTGCAATTTTTTCAAACCATATGTTTTGAAACCATTAAACCCAATGCTCACCAAAAATTATAATGTGTTTGTGTCTATTTTTATGTATATGCTGGCAAGCTTATGTTTTCTTTTTTTGATAAGCAATATTGTGTATATTAAAAAAAGCGCAATGCGCCTCTAAGTACACAAAAATATACATAGGGAAATCCTCAAAAACCCACAAAAAAGACCCTATGCAAACCCTAGAAACCAAAGAATCATAAAGAAACTTGATGCCCCATAAAAACCCACAATAACCCTAAGCTCATTATGCAAAACCCTAATCTTATGTTGTTTGATCCTTAATTTACTTCTCCGTTTCTTCTAACTTAAATGGGAAGCTGTATGTATATATCATATTTGTGAACTAAGCTGGACCAGTTTAATTTTCCGATGTATGGTTTCTATGAAAGTACTGGATTTTAAATCTGTATTCTGACTTTACTTTTTGTTACTATTTGTAAGTGGTTAAATGAGTGGAAGTAAATTGACCCCGTGTGTATAGCGTTTGGGTTGGAGTGCCATTTTTTGAGCTGTTTAATTGTATTCTGAAATACAAATTTACAGTCGATGGAAGTATTTGACAAAACTCATTTTTGCTGTCATCATTATACCAACCCTGGTGTGCTATAGTCGGACTGCATGGACAATGTTGATTAGTTTATGGAAATTGGTAATATTGCATGGAACTTTAAATGTATTAAGCATTGATTCTAGATTGTCGTGTGTTGACAAGTTGCTTTCTGGCTTGCAGAGAGCCATGGACCTCTACAAGAAGCAGAGGGTGGATATAGTAGGTTTGCTGTCGGTTGCCGGACGAACGTTAGACATTATTTCAGCATCAAAGCAGGTGACAGTGGAAGAGCAAGCCCCCATCTGCGATATGGAGAAGGCAGAGGAGCCAATCCCAACTTTGAATGCGGAAATGCCAAATGAGCCCATATCAACTGTAGATCAAAAGAACGTGGAAGCAATTGCTCTCATGCAGGAAAATATGGAGGAGCAAGTTTCGACCCCCACTCAGGAGGCACAGAATCACGTTTGTACCCCCACTCAGGAAGTGCTGGTAGCTTATGGTGGTGAGAAAGGAGAGCCGGTGCCAGTTTCCAGTGGGGAGAAGGATGGGATGGCCTCAGAACACGTGAATTCGGAGGTTGCAGATGGGGATTGTCTTTTGACAGTTGATAATGAATCACAGAAGACCACAACTTTCTCTGCGGATGGTAGCAACATCAACGGGCTTGGCAAGGCTGACGGCAATAGCTCTACCTATTATACAGAGGAAAGGCTTTCTGGTGATACAATAAATGGTCCTAAATTTTTTCCGGGTGGTTCTCCCAGGGCTTGTGAGGCTTTGATGTCTGGGTCAAATGAGTCTGAGTCGGTAATTTTAAGTCGGATACATCATTCTCCCGAAAGTACACATTGAGACAATTTCTATAACTCTCTTTTTTTATTGCATTTTTGGTTTAAGGTAATTTTGCTCTTCATATTTTTGTTGCTTGTCTTCAGTAAGGAAATAAAAAGGAAATCTCCTCTTTGGGTCCACCGACAAGGGGTCAGGTCCCACATCATTTTGTTCCTTTTCCTTTCTTATTCTCTAAAGCGGGGTTGCGTCTCCGCTGGATTTTTGTGCTCGTTGGTCCTCCATTGACGCCCATCCTTGAGAAGATCAGGTATCTGCGTTCTCCTTAGTTCAGTTGTCTGTCTCTGTTTTTTTCTGAGAATTTTGGTTGAAAGGGATAATTACTATACACACGCCCACACCTGAATTTGTCTTCGACCATCATTCCCATTTCTTTTTCTGCCTCCTAGTTTTTGTTTGGGGGGTAACTTCCCTATCAACCTAAAATTAAAACCCTAAACCGCGGAAAGAAACCCATGACCAGGGATTTTTTTTTTTTTTTTTTTTTAAATCTGGAGGTATATTTGTATTTTCACAGAAATTGTCAGGGTATAATGGATATTTTACTCATTTTCCGTTGGATTTAGCAGAAATTTCTAATGAAAGGAGGCCAAGTAAAAGTGTTGGGTAGTTTAGGGGTCAATTGCTTTTGTTAAAAAAAAGTTTTGTTGGAGAATATTGCGTGTAAGTTTGAGGTGGTAAATGTTATTTTCCTTAGTTTTCTTTGGTAGTTTATGGGGAAAAGATTATTGCAATGCACAACAAAAACAACATGGGCCGAAATTTTGCCAAAATCACTAGTAGCGTGAAAATCTTAACATGGTTGGACTCATGGGCGGGCCCTGCTTCCTGTTTGTATATTACCTACAAATTGTTGGTAGATTGTGAGTTGCTGGAATCGGATAGATTTTAACACTTTTTAGTCAACTTAATGCATGCACGCAAGAAATTAAGGAAACACCGGTAATTGCTTGTCTTGTCTCTCACGGACTTCGTGGAAAGCATTTTGGTGGGCTTTCTTATGACCCGGGACCATGGTGCCTGGTCGTGCCGCTTAATTGCAACAAGTGTATTGGGGTTAATAATGTTTGACATGATCTGAAAATTTGACATGAACACTACACGAAATTGATGGATTAGGGTTGAGGGGTCTGAATCGTTTAATTAAATGGATCGGATTAAAAGCTAACATATATAGTGCTATATCTATGTCTTGAGATAAATTGAACTTGATGCTTCCAATGTGTGGCATTATGGCTAACAATGTTTTATACTACTCATGGATTCAATACAAATTTAACATGAAGTTGCAAGTTATGGTTAAAGGGCGTTAAATTAAATAAGGCGAATTATGATTGACTTATATAATTTTATACTCGTACCTCAACGTGACACAAATTCTATATGTAAACACGAATTGTCATTATTAACATGTATCACGACACTCTCTGAAGTTACGGTGATGGCAACTACTTCAGATGGCAACTTGGCACAGGAAAAAGACTGGATATTCAAATTCTTCTAGCGGAATAATTTGGATCAATCAAAAAGGAAAAATTGAAATGCTTGTTACTGATCCCTTGAATTTCTATGCCTCGTTCGTTGGGTAAAATGGGAACATATCTGTTGTTGGAATATCCGACTAATTTTGTATTTGGACATCATTTGGGAGTCGTGGATCTACGCTTTTGGTTCTTTGTGCACCAAAAAAGAAGAAGGAAAAAAAAAAAAAAAACCTGCTGATATTTTTGGTTTGGATCTTCTCCAAATTTTGGTTGAAAGTAGAAGCTTCATTAATGAAAATCTAACTTGGGAATTAAAATTGCAAAGTCTATCCTCAATTAACAGACTCTTTCATCAATTAGCTCATCACGTGCAATATTTCTACTAAACATTGAACAAAAGAAGTTGTAATATTCAAATAAGAAAGAAAAGAGTAAAAAACAAAAGCCAAAAACTAGTAATCTCAAGGGGCTTGAGGCTGAGGAGTTGATCCCATATGTGCACTTGGGCTATTACTTGCACCATCTCCTGCCACCCACCTACTCTCTCCTTTGCTCTTTGGCTGGTGCTTGGATCTTCTTCGCTGCCCCACTTGCTGTCACTATGCTCCCGTTACTTGTATTTTGGGCATCTCCCACTGTAGCCTCAAAATCATCCGATTGTACTTATACGAATACGAGGGGCTCCATGAATTGCACTATATCAATGGGTTTTGTTGTGCAAAGTTTTCTCTCTCAAAAAACCCTACCCTTGTTGATCTAACTGAATAATCGAGTACTGTTGTTTCACTTGTTTGTCCTTAGATCTGTGTGATAGAGCGCTTTTTGGATGACCATGTCCACTTGGGTCCCATCCATTGCCTTGATACACTTGTGCACCTCTGGTCGTGCCGGAGATCGACATGGAATGGAAGGCTATGTTTTCTGCTTTTTGTGGTGGAGAGGAGGGTGAGATGTGCGGCGGTGCATAGTGGAAGATGTTTTTGGCTGCGTTTGCTACTAAACGATTTCGTCAAACTCACTTTTTCATTTTTTCATATTCTCTTACTTTTTACATCACATCAATAATTTTTTATTACTATTCAAATAAAAAAATCATTACAAAAGCCTTTTTTTTTTTTTTTTTCAAAACCAAACATTCTTACTTTTTCACTTTTTTCAAGAAAAAAAAAAAAATTCTTACTTTTTTTTTACATCAATCAATTTTTGCTACAATATCAAACCACTAAAACCCTTTACCAAATGGACTGTAAATTTAATTTTGTTTAATTTGTTGCTCACTTCGGTTTATGTTTTTCTTCCTTTTGTGGTAATTGAAGTTTTTATTGTTTGGTTCTTGGTTTTTTAAAAGAAATGCTAGGTTTACAAACAAATTTTACAATATAATTGAAAATGAGATAAATTCAACTTTTGAGAAACCCAATCATATTGTGCCACATCATGTTGTAAAATTTGTTTATAAGTCTAGTATTTTTCGTTTTTGAATACCACCAAAAAGATTAAAATAAATAAATCACCCATTCACATTTTCGGTTTGGATCCCCTCCAAAATTTGGTTGAAAATGGAAACTTCATTAAGCATGCATAATCTCATTTGGAGATTAAAGCACAAAGTCTGAGTACTCCATCCATAAACTCCTTACATCTTTTGCCAATCACATGCTATCTACAAAACGATATTAAGCAAAAATACTAGTAATATTCAAATCAGGAAGAAAAGAATCAAATTAGAAGCCAAAACAAAAGTAATTAATTATCTTCATGGGCTTGCGACTGATCAGTAGATTCCATATGTGAAAAAATATATAATGTTATATATATATGAGAGAGTGTATATCTTCCAGGCCTTTAGCACTACATCTTTACTATATATATATAGTAAAGATGTAGTGCTTGTAATGTATTACAATGAACTATATTTACAAAACAATTAAGGAAACGTAAAAAAAAAAATTAACCTAATAGGACTTGCATCATCTTCTTCGGTACTGCTTCACATGCTCTCACTACACCCCCACTCCTTCTCCATCTCTCCCATGGCTGCTACTTCCTCCCTCGTTGCCACCACGTCGGCTAACCACAACAAGAGCCAGGCAGAGTTTTTGTTCATTGTCAACCCGAAAAGACCAAACTTGGACCACATCCTTCGGCCTGAGTCCATTCTCTTGAGAAACCTCGTTCCAATTAGTCCTCAACACGTATGTTGAGCATGTTTTCCCCGACTCTTTGGGCATGTCCCATTGCCTCAAAATCATATTGTTCACCTTATGTGAGGGCTCGATGAATGGAACGTTCAATTCATTCTGTTGTGCGAGAGATTCTCTCTCATCATCTCCCAAAAAATCCCCCTTGATCTGTCTTAAAGGTATGGATAAACGGCTGTTGTTTTTCTTTAGATCAGTGTCATAGAGGGCTTTTTGTATAACCAAAACCACTTGCCTTCCCCCCATTGCCTCGATACGATTCTTGAATTCCTCAGGCAAGTCCGGCGGCGGGTTTGGAAGGGTTGGCATGTCCGGCTTCGACTTCTTCGATCTCGTTTTGGGTTTTTCTTCCTTTTTAGATTTCTTTTTCTTTTGGAAACTACTCTCGCCACGGCTTCGCTTCAAGCCTTTTTGTTCTTGGTCATATATGCGAGCAGCAACCTTAGCAACCTCTAATAACATATCAAAGGCAGCCTTGGTTGGATCAACATCCTCATTCTTGAAATCGTTGGGGTTCAAGAGCCTCATTCTTCTAGTACTTCAGAGACACAAACAATGAGTACTGCTTTGTTGAGAAATATGTGTGGTCAATAGAGAAACTTTCCCACATCGAAAATCATTTGATGCTTATTTATAGGGGAATTGTGATTTCGGAATTCCCAAAGAAAATTCGGCTCACCGCGGGAAGACTCGGCTTACTGTGTGAAGTACTCCCGTCATGGCTTCAACTGCACGCCATGCATTCCTTCCAACTGCTGCAAATTAATTGCAATGACCGGGTCAGTACCGTCGAAACTACAAACTAGTTGGTTAGAAATTTCTTTGTTTTTTTTTTTTTTTTTTGAAACACGGTTAGAAATTAATTGAATTTTACAATAGGATGGGGTGCTTTTGATTTCCTAACCCCCGACGGAAGAGACTAAAAAGCAAAATAAAAATAAAGAACATAAGAATAATAATAACAAGAAGAAGAAAAATTTAAACGGGATTACAAAAGAAAACGTAGTTATCAAAAGCAAATATATTCTGGATATACTCCTTCCTCAATAAATTAATTTGTGCAGTATAATTTATTGTTTTCATTATGCATATATAGTGCAACTTAATTTATTAGTGATAATTAGTGCTTTGGCTGCATGTGATAAGAAGTACCATTTAGTAACATTGATGCCTGCGTAGGTGGGGAAAAATCAGAAGGTGACATAATTATATGATAAACATCGGATATTCTAATCATTAATTGAATTTGTGAGTTTGGCCTTTAATTGATATATATCATTTGATGCTTATACGTACAGGCAAAACTACGTACACAATTCCTTCTGCTTCTCCTTGTTGTCACAAGTTTGGATATTCTTTGCACCTAATAATATTTGAGACATGCTTCGCTTAATTAGTTATCTTTACTAAATGATATATAGCTAATTATATATAGTGGGCTACACTTCAATTTCTCGAACTTGGTCAATAATAGAAGTTCTAAAACTAGTAATTATTTCAGTACTTTTGCATGCATGCATGCCTTTTCTGATCATTTTTCTCAACACGCCCTCGATCGATCAGTTTGATTTTCCTTCCATTAATATATGGTCCTCCCATGATTGCTCTCAGTCTCAGGGGGAAATGGTGGAGAAATATCAAGGAATTGAAAGGAGCATCACGGTCACGGAGTCTGATGATCAATCAATCACCTTCCCATGATGTACGTAGCATCTTCCCGATGAAGACAGGTGTAATTAATTGAACAAGCATCCACACGCCCAAAAGGTGCCCAACAACGGATAAGGATCCACGGCAATTTTTAAGAAATCGCCCAGTAATTAAGTGACAGTAACCATATAAGGTAAACAAAGTAAAAAAGAAAAAAAACAAAAACAAAAGCACCTAATTATATGTAATACGCTACCTGCAGCTACCTTAAACCCTAGCTTAGCCTATATATTTAAATTTAGTAACATAAATCAAAGCCCCATAAATAAGCAATATTTGTTGTTAAGAAGCAATACCTGAAGCTAATCACTTCGTTGAACAACTTATTTTGGGTCCAAAAAGTGTTTCTTTGGCCATTAATTTCCTTTCAATTTCTTAAAGCCTTCCCACTATTAATTCTAAAAGCCCTTTACATTGTCTGCAAGCAAGGAGATATGGGACCACCAAAAGCCCTTTTCTTTTGTTTTTGTTTTTGTATTTAACTCCACAATATATACATGCCCCTATGCGTACAACCGCGTACAACCATTGACATAAAACAAAACCATCAACTTTTGTCATATTCTCTCTCAAGCTAGCTCCATCTCTTTCTCAAAGCAACCGAAAATCCTAGAGCTTAAAACACCGATCAGTTGGCCATCCCTCTTTTTCCATACCCTATCACACGACCTTGCAAGAAGAAAACATCACCAAGCTTTCTCACTTTGTAAGTTTTAAACATGATCTGATCTCTCTTGCTCTTTTCAAAGATTTAACATTATGTTTTAGTGATTAAATGCGTGAAGCTTTATTTTGATAGGGGCTAGCTTGTTGGGTTTATATGAGAAATTGTCAACAATAAGAGCATTGAGGGTGTGAACGAGTGGGTGCAAGAAAAAGAATTTTTCAGTGTGATGTGTGTTGTGCTTCATATATATGATCTTAGGTTATTGAAGGATAAAATTAAGTTTCTGTGTTAGAGTAAATAGGAGTTTGGTTGAACGAAAAACAAGGAGAAGATTGTCTCTTTCATGCAGGAAGTGCATGTGAAAGAAAGAGAGTTGTCTAAAAGAGTTGAATGATCCAAATAAATCTAAGGTGGTTGATAATAAGATTTTTAGAGTGTGAAGTATAGAAATAGTTGAGTAAGCTTTCTATTAGGGTTGATGTGTTTAGCTTATGGCTAACATTGCTAAGTTTTATCGATTCAGGTGTTTAACAGTATTGGTTAGTCTATTAATTAAGCGGCAGTATTGAGGTAAGGAAAATTCCTAATCCTTTCTAAGTGAAATTTCATTGCATGTATTTTTATCATTTTCTCTTAGTACATTATGAATGCATGAATATGTTATTTCACATATGCTTTTTGAATTGATATCCTCTCATGAATTGCTTTCCCTAAAGAATTTTAAAGCGAAATTGTTATTTATGTCACTCAATCTTGATGGGTATAAGTTCCACTTTCATGAAGTGTCTAAATGAAGGATGTTCTATATAAAGAAGGGTTTCCATTTGAGACAATTTATAAATATGGAAATTATAAAAATGTAAATAAGATGTTATTTTGTGGAAAATAGACCAGTATTTGAGATTGAGAGAGTACTACTTGTAGTTTTCTAATCCAAGAGGGAAAGGATAAATCAAATATAAAATAAAAAAGAGAGTTATCGTATATTTTAATTAAGGACGAATTTTTGTTGTCTGTTGTATATTTTTTTTTGGATTTATATTTCTACACAATAATATAATCCGAATTTTAGTATTTTCAATTCCTTATAGGATTAGGAAAACATAATGCAACATCAACTTAATATATATATATATACCCCTTTAAATATTGCAGAAAAAAAATTAATTACTTGGTATATAAATTTTCTCAGCGCGTTGAGAGAAAACATGGCAATCCCCGAGGTGATTCTAAACATGGGGTTTTCGGATTTAATGTTGGTGATTCAAAAGCCGTTGAGCCGTATTGATTTAAGCCCGGCACACGGCTGCTTCTTGATCCCGTTGAGAAAAATCAGATATGAATTCTTGACGGAGGAAGAGAAGACAGCACTGAACAATGGAGACAACATTGACGTAAAGCTAATGGTACTGTCGCTGTCGCAGATGCCAGTGAGTGACTTGGCTTTGGTGAAGTGGGTGAAGCAAGAGGAGTGTGGGGACACCACCTCATCGTACGTGTTGACATGTGGCTGGCACGCAGTGGTGGTGCGTCAGAAAGGGTTGAAGGTCGGTGATAAAGTGCAGCTCTGGTCATGTCGGAGACTCGAAAAGTTGTGGTTTCTGCTAATTGCAGTGGAAGCCGAAGAAAAAGAAGAAGAATAGGATAAATGTCGACATGTAGGAATGTTAAGCCAATGAGGAATGCTACAATGCATTCTAGCAACCATCTACTCACCATCTCTTCACTTGCATTTTTATTTTTTTGATTTTTGATTTTTTTTTTTTTAAAAAAAAACGTAAAAGAGAGAAGAGATGATGAATAGATGGTTGCTAGAATGCCAAAAAGAACATCCCTAAGCCAATGGAGGACAACAGTACTATATAAATAAAATATAATGATGATGTTTTTGTTTCTGTTGGAATTGATACTGGTCAAATTGTCCATGTGTTCACATACGTTGTTTGATTAATGTGTTCGAATTTTCAAGTCAATTTTATGAGTGATTCAATATTCTTTTTTTATTTCATTCCATATATAATAGAATGAGATTCACGTTTCTTTTATTATCCTTAATTATAGGTAAACATACTTTGATTTTTTTTTAATTATTCTTCCAAAGTGTGTTTCGATAAAGTCCATATGATAAAGTGGCTGCATTAAGCTCTTATTTTTTTTTAGTAATCTTTACAATATAACATACTTCTATTATAACAAAATCATATTAAATACAAATAAATTTTTACTCTAATTAGGTAATAATCTTCAATTATAAATAGATTTTATCTGTAATTCAATAAAAATCTTCAAATATAATTATGTGATATTCTTTTCTTTAACTATAACTATTATTATTATTATTGAATTCCGTGATCTACTCAAATCATGCTACATACGACAATCATCATTATTGACTTAGAGAGAAAAGAGAGAGAACATGTGACCATTACTCATTAGCCGGCAGCAGCCACATATAATATAGTTCCCAATTGCCATATTGGGTTTTTATATTCATATCGTTATCGCCAGTTTATTTTTTATCTAACAAAAAAAATATTATAAAAATTAAAATACTTAAAAAAAATTTGAAACCTAAACTTAGGCCTCTAGCTCATCCTCCCTATCTCCTCCCCTCCTATTATAGTGCCCTATTTTACCCTTCATGATTATTATCTTTTTAATCCTTTGATTTGACAACCTTTAGCTATAATTTTTTTTTTTTTTTTTTTTTAAGCTATAATTTGTACAACCTTAGAGCATGCACTAGCATTAAATTTGCCAAATTTTAGGTAAAAAAAAAAAAATTAACTTTTCCTATTTTCCTCCATATATACATATGCTAAGAAACCCTTAAAACAATGAAGAAAGAAATTACCTCTAAAGTTTCTCAGCGTTGAGGAAAAACATGGCCTACTGTTCTTGAATCCCCAAAGGAAAAACTCCTGATCATGAAAGCAAGAAGGGGCTGCTGCCTGCTGGTTGATCCCCATCCCATTGAGAAAAATCAAAAAGGAGCCGCTGCCTGCTGGTTGATCCCCATCCCATTGAGAAAAATCAAAAAGGAGTGGTTAACTGAGGAAGAAAAGATCGATGGCACTGAACGATAGAGATATATAGCATTGTAGTAACGCTAATGGCGTCGCAGATGGCAGTGAGTAAGAGGATTGGGGGGACACGACCTCGTCGTACGTGTTGATAAAACAGTGGTCGATGAGGAAGTGCAGCTCTGGTCGTGTCGGAGACCCAGGAGCTTGTGGGTTCTGCTAATTGTAGTGAGAAGAAGAAGAAAGAAGAAGGAAGGAAAGTGGGGGCAATATAAAGCACAGAAATGGGGGTAAGGATACAGTTATAATTGACTCAAGTCAATTCAACAAATTAATGCTAATTAATTATATTAGCATTTCTAATCTCTCGTAGGTATATTTACTTATAAAAAAAAAGTGGGACCATGAGCACTACTCATTAATAAAATATGTCAAGAAAAGAGAGGCATCTATGTTTACTTTACATATTCAAATTCATGGGTCAGGTTTTTCAAATTAAGTTTACAATTGTATCAAAATTGTCGGTAACCTTAGATTGAAGCTGCAACCACAATTAAAACGTGTAGTAAACTGTAGAGTCACTTTTTGAAATTAAGACTGACATTATTCTAGAAGTTTAAGTGGGTGAAAAATTATGAATTTAATTAATTAATTACTTAATTCTCTAACAAATTATAAAACTGCAAAAGGTTAGTATTTAAGGAGATCACCCTGGCATGGAGACAGCGATAGTAATTCTTCAGGGTGGAGATCCCTTGGAGGTTTCTGCAACTTGTAAAGATAATGAACATGATAGCGGAATCCAAGTATCCTGATCTCCTCCAATCGTGAGTAATTGGAGAATCTCTTTTTTTGAGATCCTACCCATCCAAAACATCTAGGATCAAAAACTCAAAGACAAACTTAACACACTTGATTATATCAAATAATAAAAATATTTATGGTAAATATATTATAAGTTTCTAGTCAACCGGCCAAAACTAAAATATTTCTAAGTTTTTTTTGTTTTTTTTTTTGTCGAAAATTTACTCTATGAGTCAATCGAAATGCCAATAAAATTCATATCGTCAAAATTTTGTAATTGCCGTTAAATTGGGTGAAGCGGTGCGTTTTAAGAAAGGCCATATCAGTCAAATTTTTTGATCATATGTGTCCACAGTAGACACGTAGGATCAAAACTCACCATTTTGACCATAGCCAAAACGGTGAGTTTTGACTGACTTGATTTTTTGTTTTTTTTTTTTTTGTTTAAACCCCCAAATCAACATCTTCCCCACATCCTTCCAATCAAACCCAGAAAATAACTGGCGAAGTCTTTCTTGTATCAATTTTCTAAGCTCAGATTGTTAATGGGTTTCATTTTCTGGAGCATTTGTAGAGAATGGTGCAAGATTTTCTGTCTTTTTTTTTTAAAAAAAAATAATAATTTAGGTTGTTTGCTCTAGTTTTGTATGAGACAAAGCAGTTAATTCAATTCTCGGTTTGCCATTACTTACATGGGCATATCAGAGGTATCTGGTATGAGGAACTCTGGCATACGTCCCTCATCCACTTTTCGGTCTAGTCACAATCCTGACAACTACAAGCATAAGTGGGATCAATCGCAGCATGAATTGATGCAAATAAAAGAGGAATTGAGAGAAATGGAGCAGCGATTGGAGCAAATTGAGGAAAGACAACGAGAAACGGAGGAATTAAGACAGCGAAAAACGGAGGAAAGACAACTAAAGACTGAGGAAAGACTACGAGTAACAGAGGAAAAACGATGACGATTGGGAAGGATGTGGGGAAGATGACGATCTGGTGGTTTAAACAAAAAGACTCCAAGTCAGTCAAAACTCACTGTTTTGGCTAGGGCCAAAACAGTGAGTTTTGATTCTAGAGTCAAAAAATTCGACTGATATGATATTTTTTAAAACACACCGTTTCAACAAATTTAACGGCAATTACAAAACTTTGACTGTATAAATTTTATTGGCATTTCGATTGATTCAGGGAGTAAATTAAAAAAAAAAAAAAAAAACCTTAGAGATCTTTTAGTTTTGATAAGTTGACTTAAGGACTTATAATATATTTACCCTATTATTTATTTATTTATTTAAAAAAAAAAAATGAGGAGAAGCCACCAGGGGGCGGCTCGCCGCTGCCCATCCCATGGGTGGCTAGGGGTGGCCGTGCGCCGCCCCCAGATCTGTTGGGGATGGCCGCACGGCCACCCCTTGGCCATGGGGGTGGCCGTGCATGGGATGGGCTGTGGCGGTGGTGAGCTGCCTGGGTGGCTTCTCCTCCTCTTTTTTTTTTTTTTTTTTTCTTGAAAAAAAAATATATATATATTTTTATTATTTGGTATAATCAGGTGTGTTAAGTTTGTTTTTTAGTTTTTGATCATAGATGTTTTTAAACCTTTGGATGTTTTGGATGGTTAAGATTTCAAAAAAAATGAGATTCTCCAATTACTCACAATTGGAGGGGACCCGGATCCGAAATCCAACTATTCAAGCATTCAAGGTTGTACTTTGCATTGATAAGGCTAAAGTATTGACAAATTATAAGTTAAAGTCTAAACAGATAACATACACATATTTTTTAAAGCTTCTACTAATTAACCCACATTAATTGTCCAAAATTATTTGGTTAACTGATCAGTACTGAACTTGTATCTTGAAATATGTTTGTTAGAACTTAATTATTTGGCCTTGAACTTGGAAATTGATCAATATTTAGAGGAAACTTATTCCACATATTGGAAAAATTCGGCAATTTTGTTTTTTCATCAATACCAAGCTAAAACATTGACAACTGAATCTGTCCAGTCTAAAGCATGTAACATAAACAAATTTTGAAACTTTGTTAGGCCCCATTCTTTTGACAGATTGTACCAATGCTCATGGTCCCGCTTAGATTGCGTTCTTTTAATGTCTTGTTTGGTGATTCAAATAATTAGCTTTTGTTCAATTGATTTCCATGATTCTAACTGGAATTTTCTTGGCTTGTGCCGTTATTGAATGTTGAATTCCTTAGGCCAATAATATGCCTTTCCTCGCTTTTTGTAACTATCCTTAGCTATGTTTGCCCCCAGCTAAGGCCGGCACTGTAGCTGGAACGGCACTGTTCCAGCTACAGTGCCAACTGACACGTGGTAACAAAATTGATTTTTTCATGTCAATTTTTTTTTTTTTTAAACAAATTCAAAACCAAAACCAAAAGAGAATAACTTATATATAGGGAGGTTGCACAAAACTTCCTTTTTACGCCCATCAATGAGGAGTTGCTACCTCAGCGTGGAACATAATAACAAAATAAAACCTAACCACCTGATTATATCAGGTTTAATCAATTTTTTTTTTTTTTTTTTAAAAAAAAAATTGTAATAAGAGATAAGCCACCCAGTGGTGGTTGGCTGCCACCCCTAGCCCATGGGGGTGGCCGCTCAACCATCCCTACGGACTAAGGACGGCTAAACTGGCCATCCCCATGGCCTTGGGGTGGCCTCGCGGCCTGGATGGGGTGGCTGCGCGGGCCACCCCAAGCCATAGGGTGGCTGCGCGGCCACTCCCATGGCCTTGGGGTGGTAGTGTGCCCACCCCATAAGCCATTGGGGTGGCCGTGCT
The DNA here is from genome assembly GCF_901000735.1 of Corylus avellana. Taxonomy (NCBI): domain Eukaryota; kingdom Viridiplantae; phylum Streptophyta; class Magnoliopsida; order Fagales; family Betulaceae; genus Corylus; species Corylus avellana. Next base: position 2,411,476 of record NC_081541.1, read on the forward strand.
GGATCTAGGATGGCTGGCCACCACCCCCATGGCCTGGGGGTGGCCGTGCGGCTACCCCCAGGCCTAGGGGTGGCGGCCAGCCACACCAAGTGGGGGAGGGGTGGCCAGCCAACCACCCGTTCAATTCTTTTTTTTTTTTTTAAAAATAATAATAATAATAATTTTTTATTTCACATAGTGTAATCTGGTGTGGTTGTGTGTTTGTTTTAAGTATAAGTTTAATGAAAATGGTTGATGTGTCAGTTTCTTATTGATAGCACAAAATATGATTTTTGTGCAACAGGTGCATCCAAATCTCTCTCCAAACCAAAAGATTGGAAAAGTGAAAGTCGTATGAAATATTTAGTTTTTTATTTTTTTTATTTTTTTCTGACATGTCCACACAAGGGGAGGAAAATTCAAATTGGTGACCTTCATGAGACGTAGTGCATAACCGATTGAACTAACCTTTAGGGACTAAATATCTAGTAAATATATATTCACTTAATTGTTGTAAGGTTGCGCAAATTGTTAGTAGCCAATCGAAGGTTCACAATTTTTTTAAAAAACATAGTGTGTATATATATATAACACTCATTAATAGGAGAAAGGAGACCAAGATACATCTGGGCGCTTTGGAGTATACTTGCTAAGTGTAAGTGCAAAAGACGCAACTTAGTTATAGAAAAAGATTTCAGGATATTCAGCTCACCGAATTCTAGACAACTCCAATTAAGTCAAAGTTGCGAGATTTACTTACTCAAAATTGGTGGATCTTGCACCCCAATTATCCAAAATAAGTAGATTATACGAGCTCAAACTGTTTTAATTTAAGTAAAATTTGAATGCATGAACCTTACACAAATTTAATAATTGATTCATCAATTAATTATAAAAATAATTGAAAAATAATGAATTATATTTCACTTTTAATAACCGAATCAAAAATATTATTTTTTTGCTACTATAAAGTTCATGATTAATTAAGATTTTTAAATTTGAGTGCTTAAACAAATTCGACGGCCAAAGTCGTTACATAAAGGTCACGGCCTGTCCCATCCACAGCACATATCAAAAATAGACATGACCCACGTGGTTAGACGTAACAGGCACATGTTGTCCTAGACAACTGTGTCTTTCATTGGAATGGAAGTTGATAATATATATGATTGGAGATTTTTACTTTCATTTTTTTTCTTTTGTTTTTCGTTTGTTTATAATATGGGCATATATTAACAAGGCCTGCTGGAAAATTATCAATGATTTTTAAATCTAATGGCATTCTCGTTTTTCATGAATATTGAGATGGTGATTGAGGATTATACGTTTAAATCTCACTAATTGTGTGAGTTAATTATCAAAAAAAAAAAAAGCCAAATTATTTTTTCAAATAATAAATATTAATATAAAATTAGATATCTAAAAAACTCTACATAAATAATTATTACAACACAAGGTACCAGCACAATCAGCATCCATAAGCACCCAAAAAAAGAAGACATCGACTGTGATGTAAGAGCCAAGAAACAGAGGAGTCTTCAGACCAAACTCCCGTCTCAAAATGGATATGATATGTTTTTTTTTAGAGGAAAATCAAGAGAACCCATTTCCTGATAGGTATCTTTCTCTTTCCTGACATAGAAATTTACTTGTTTTTTATTCTCATCGAGTTTTGTTCCTGTTGATGTTGTCTTGATGCTTCAACGTTTGTATGTGTATCTTGGATGCAGAATTGCTTCTGTTGATTAGTGAATATTCTGGTTTGTTATGAGGCGGTTGTCTATCTGCTGTTGAACTTGTGAATTGTTGAGTAAGCTTTCTATTAGGGTTGATTTGTCTAGCTTATGGCTAGGCCTGAGTATCAGTCAACACGGTCTGGTTTTGGCTCTTATCGGTTATTAACCGATAATTTTCGGTTAAACGGTTTATTAACCGCTACCGAACCAATAAAAATTTTAATCAAAATTATCGGTTATAACGGTACACGGCTAAATGGTTCGATTAAACCGGTTAACCGTAAGCTTTATATTGATTTATTTTGTTGAGCAAAAAATACGTTTTTTTGACTTTTGAGAGCCCAAATACTTTTTGTTGGGCTAAAATAATTTTTTAAAAATGAGTTATTTTATGAGCTAAATACTTTTTGTTGGGACCCAAATATTAGTTTTTTTGGCTAAAAATTGAAGCTTTTTTATATTGATCCACCACAACCTTTTTTTATATTATAAAATACATTTTTTAAAGCAAATGGACTAATTAACATAATGAATGCTAATTAGACTAACAAAACTAGTTAATGAAAAATGCTTTCACCAAAGGCAAAGAAATCTCATCCAATCCCATCACTAAAAAAAAAAAAAAAATCAAACCTACCCAAACCCAAATTAAGATAAGGTTACATAAGTATATATATAATCTCAAAACTATGTCGTTTTGGCATCCATACTTAACGGTTTATATCGGTTAAACGGTTAACCGATATGAAATTTCTAACCGGACCGAATCGAACCGATAAGCATACCAGTATAAAAAATTTAACTGATACGGATATCGGTATATCGGTTACGGTTAATATTGGTTCGGTCGAAACCGGTACACGGCCAGTAATCGGTAACTGGTTAATCTGCCCACCCCTACTTATGGCTAACATTGCTAAGTTTTATTGATTTAGGTGTTTAACAGTACGGGTTAGCCTATTAATTAAGCAGCAGTATTGAGGTAAGGAAAATTCCTAACCCTTTCTAAGTGAAATTTCATTGCATGTATTTTGATCAATTGCTCTTAGTGCATTATGAATGCATGAATATGTTATTTCACATAAGCTTTTTGAATTGATATCCTCTCATGAATTGCTTTCCCTAAAGAATTTTAAAGTGAAATTGTTATTTATGTCACTCAATCTCTTATGGGTATAAGTTCCACTTTAATGAAGTGTCTAAATTAAATGAAGGATGTTCTATATAAAGAAGGGTTTCCATTTGAGACAATTTATAAATATGGAAAGTATAAAAATGTAAATAAGATGTATCAAGAGAAGTAAAAGAAATGATAAAAGTTTTATAAGATGAGGACACATGTCTGGAGAAGATAATTTTGATCCCTAAAGAATTCAAAAAATGCATATCATGGTAATGGCATTGGAATGAAAGTGCAACCACTTAAGAACATTTCGCAAAAGTGGGAATCCATCACAATGTTTAGTAGCCACGCAAAGTGCACATTGGTTAATTGGAAGGGCAAGCATGTCTACGGCCACAAGCGTTGTCGTGATCATAAGGACCGTGTAACCCTATTACACAACATAACAATGAGCCTTACTATGAGAACAATTATTATAAGGTTTCATGGACATAACAATGGGCCCTACATAGGACATAACAATGTACATGGGCCCTAGTATGAGAACAATTATTATAATTAATATATAATATTCTATTGAAAAAAAAAAAGGTTCATTCAAGGTCTCATGGAAAAAAAAGTTCTTAAAGAAAATGATTTTTGGTTAGAAATTTTCTTACTGAGTCTTCTTCTCTCACCATTTTTTATGTTATGGGTAACATGGATTAGGAGGCCAGGATGGGGGCTTAGAAGAGCATTAGAATTATCTCATGAAACTCATGTTATTTTAAAATAAGTGCACTAGCACAAAACTTACATTTTTATGATTAATTTTCAGACTAAAAGTTTTTACATTTATTAAAGTTTTAATTTGACCCTAATTTCTTAATTATCATGCATTTAATTCAACATGTTGAGTTAATTACCCTAGAAAACATTATAATGCTTTGCACTTTGAAGTATTTGTTGACATGCCTAACCCTAACCGGCCAGAGTAATTAACAAATTGGTCAAGAAAGCCAAAGGTTAATCTCTCTCTCAGTTGTGGTTTGATGCCAATAAACCAGAAGGATAAGCCAAAAGCATGCAAACAGACAAATAAATAAGTAAAAAGGGTTTCTTTTTATTTTATGGAAAATAGACCAATATTTGAGATTGAGATTACTACTCGTAGTTTTCTAATCTCAGACGGGTCCTGGTGAAGTCCTGGCAGGGTCCCGGCTAAGTCCTGGGCGGGTCCTGGTCGGGTCTTGGTCAAGTCCTAGGCGGGTCCCAGTCAAGTCCTGGGTAGATCCTAGCGGCGTCCCGAGCAAGTCCTGGTCAAGTCCTAGGCGGGTCCCAGACAGGTCCTAGTCAAGTCTTAGGCGGGTCCCGGACCGGTCTTGGTCAAGTCTTAGGTGGGTCCCGGGCAGGTCCCAGTCCAGTCACGGTCAATTCCCGAGCAGGTCCGAGCGGGTCCCGTTCAAGTCCGGTCATGTCCCAGGCATGCCCTGACGTTGTCCCGAGTGGGTTCTGGACGAGTCTCGGTCAAGTCTTGGTGAGGTTCTGGGCGGGTCTTGACAAGGTCCATCGATTTAAAAATGAGATGCTCACAGTCGGAAAATAGTTAACGGTTTTCAAAACTGTAAACCATTTTCTGAAAATTAAAGAAGAATTTTCGGCCAAAAGAAAAATATTTTTCGTTGACCATTATTTTACGTTGAAATAAACACTGTAAAATGCAGAAATTATTTTTTGAAAACCATTTTATGTC